>NC_134356.1:605012050-605244550 GCF_048569485.1 Anomaloglossus baeobatrachus | reverse complement strand
ATACGTTGCACCATTTGACCCAAAACTAATAATAAGGAAGAAAAGGGCAAATTAAACCTAATAAACAACGTCAACTTTTCTGCCACCCAAACATTATGGTGATTGAGGATGTTAGGAGGGAAGAAGCAATGGCTTTTTGGGAAAAGGCGAGTAATGGGTTGAGGAATCTCTGGAGGTTAGGGGAAGTAAGGACATTTGTCTCCTTAAATAAAACCTATTAAAAACTCGGCACAATGCCCCCATACATCTTCTCAGTGCCGCTTTCTGAATAATTCTGACCTGTGCCCCGCAGCTAAAGGTTACATTTTTATATATTCCTTCCTCCTGGAAGCTGCCGAAATGCCAGAACGACAGAGTGAAAATGCGGATGTCTCGTAATTAGAATCAGAGGAGAGGTTAAGTGAGTGCAGCGGCAGACGAGGCTCTGTTATCTTGCACAAAAATACTTCTAAATTACCTTGGCATCACATTAATGCTGCCAGAGGACAGCTCCGGCTTATTGGGGGCCGCATGTAATAAGCTCCAGGTTCACACATATCGTTAGAAATGAAACATCACTTGGGGAATCTTAACGGGTTGCTCCAATTTTGGTGGCTTCGTCATTAGAGAATTTCATTATCCTAATAATAGAATCGCTAGAGCTGGAAAAGGAGCGGTCCAACCGCACATCTAAATAAGGCAGGATATAGGGAATTTCAATGGAAGACTTGGCCTAAGAACCCACTAGATAAATGTACACCCTCTACTTCATTATACCGGATTCCGATTTATCCATCCAGCTTTACATTTTCATTCCCTCATTAGTTTGTCTTCAGCAGGGAAACTCCGGAAGTAAACCGATGCAAGGACAGATCAAAGTGCTTTTAATGGGATTGTCAACATGGATTTGGCGCATCAACGAGCCAGATCAGAAAACACCACTAGCCAAATTCATTATTCCATTTGTGCAGTTTTGTTTGTTTACCATGTTTGCGCTTTTCATTTATGCCTTATTCTTCTTTTAATTTTCATCTTTTCTTTAAAACTATTTTAATTGTTTTCACCTGTTTTTTATGTTCAGCATTGTAGGTGGAGTTTGGTGCTTGCAGATGTTTTCGGCTTATTCATTAATTGAAACTTGTGTAAAGATTAAGCTGATGCACCACACACCCAGCCTTTGGGGAGATTTCATGAAGCTAAACCCCCACTAAGTGGAGGCATCACAGGTGCAGGAGGAGCAAATCACACGCACACTTCCAAAAATGGAGGGGGCGATTGCTGGATGATAAAACTGCACACTGATGGCTTGCATAGAGCGTTGTTCACACATGCAGATGCACAGTAACAAGCCCACAGCCTATTAGGTGACGCCCATAGTATTAGATCAGGCGGGCTGCCAAGCCGTACTCCATCTGTGCACTATACAGGGACAGGAACTCTAATATGCAATGCCTAACAGAAAGGGGTCTGTACAGGATGCAGCCAGGCCCCTTTTTGTTAGGCCTTACTATTAGAGTTCCTGTCCCTATGTAGTGCGCAGTGGGGGTACGGCTTGGCAGCCCGCCTGATCTAATAGTATGGGCGTCACCTAATAGGCTGCGGGTTTGTGACTGTGCATCTGCATGTGTGAACAGCGCTCTATGCAAGCCACTAGTGTGCAGTTTTACCATCCAGCAATCGCCCCCTCCATTTTTGGAAGTGTGAGTGTGATTTGCTCCTCCTGCACCTGTGATGCCTCCACCTAGTGGGGGTTTAGCTGCATCCTGCTAGAGTAGTAGTTTTTGGTCCGGGCGGTGTACAGCTACTGCCTAATGCTTGGTTTTTGGAGGATATTTAGGCCTTTTTATGTTGAGATTTCATGAAGATCTGGATTTTTTGTGTGCAAATTTTGCATCATATTATTAATATATTTGACTTTTAGCACTGACAAATCTGAAAAAAGGTTAATGGAAAAACTAAACAGCATTTTTTAAATTTGCACAAATTTCATAAGCTATTTGGACCATTTTAAAGAAAAACTCAACAAAACTCCATTTTTTGCTCACCAAGTCATAAGTAGCTCAATAACCCAGCGTCATGTGGTGACGACCAAGGGTTACTATTGCAGAGATCGGATCTCTGTGATCACAATACATACAGGGACTCGATCGCCAAGGAGAGGTAAGAAATCCCTCTACCTGCCTGCTGAATGCTGCGATTACACTGATCGCAGCATTCAGGGGGTTAAACTACCAGGAGTGGCACGGGCACCGTGAGGCCAGTGAGAGCTGTAACATCAGCCAGAGATCCGGTGGCGATCACAGGGTACAGCGCAGGAACCCCCGCAATCACCAGGACTAAAAAAAAGCACCAAAAAGCAGGAAAACCTCAAGTAAAAAACGTGTAAACACAATAAAAAATGCTCGTTTTTTTCTGCTGCTTTTTTCCTGCCAAAACATGCTTTTTTGTGTATGCAGAAAAAAAGCGCACAAAAAAGCAATATAGGCGCATTGCAGTAGAATACAGCAGTGGTGTGCATGCCCAATTCATCCCCGATGGGCGGCCAAACACTGCACTTGTTTTTTTCCCGCAGAATTACAGTGTAGCGGGGGTTGGATATACACTCCTCATTGCTACTGTCAAAGCAGATCTAAATGTCCCCATTCAGCGGATTTGTGGGGGTCCCGGTATAAATTACCATGTATCCAGAGGATAGGTGATAACTTCTCATTCCTGAACAATCCCTCTAATAAATTCTGCTGCACCTTATTCTACCCAAACTCCATATTCTTCCATTTTCAATCACAACTTTCCCCTTCCCACCATTGTTCCTAGCTATTCCCTATAGCTGCACTCTGTGTATAAAGCCGCCTGTCGCTCCTGTCACTCCATCTGCCTTCCTATTATTCTCCTTTTCACTTAGCAATAATGTCTACCTATCGAAAGCATTTTACATTTCATTAAGGTGTTAGCCTTTCTCCTCAGCTCGGATCCCACTTCACTTTCTCGGAGTCTGACACTTGTCATTCACATTTCTTTTAATGAATGTTTTCCATGCTTGTTATAGCTCTGCTGAGCGCCATTCCAGATTTTCATCACTTCATTTTATGCACAAGAGCTTTCCACCCTCCGTAAGAAAATGTATGTAGAGACGAGAAATTTTGTCTTTTCCAAATCAGTGTGTTACTGTGGCGCCCTGGCCTAGCCAGGTCGTCACAAATAACATGCAAACACCCCCCCACCCCCCATTAGACAGGGACACCAGCCAAACACAAAATCCTTGTTGCCTCCCTCCAGTGTCTGATGTCCACACCAGGTTGGGTGGAGCTAAGCGGTTGGCCCCACCCACCGAGGATTTCACAGGCCTGGAGGCAGGAAAAGTGACAGATAGAGTTGGGAGTTTGAAGTGAGAGGAACAAGCACTTGGGTGTCTGGGTTTGTGGCCCAGGCACCAACAGCAAGGTTGGCAGACGGTGGTGGCCGTCTGCAGGAGTGGTGGAGCAACGCGGAACCGTAGGACCGGGGACGGGCGACGGCCCGCCGGTACCAACCGGGGAGCGAAGTGAAGCCAGCACACACAGGCAGGGCCATCGGACCCCGACCAGGCTTGGAGCCGCCGACAATAGTCAGATCCGAATGTGACTGGAACCCCAGGGGTTTCACAACAGCAAAAGTCCCGATTGAAGGCAACAGCCCACCCCGTGAGGGTATACAGCTACCGCCTAAGGCTAGAGACCCAAGGGCCAGCGTCTGCGGGCAAACGGGCTCCTCCGGTTCCCATACACCAGGGAGCGGACTACCGCTGGGAATCCATAGTAGTCAGAAAGAGAACATTAAGGTGCAGGGAAAGACAGCCACCATCACCTGTCTGGGGAGAGACACTACAGCCGGCTGCGGGACCCGTCCATCCAGCCGTTTGGTTTACCGAGGACTTTGTACCTTTGTTGCTGAGTGAGTACACCCGTGCCATCCGGCACCGCGCCGCGCTGTCCCTGCAACCCTGCACCTCACCAACCCTGCCTCCCCGTCACAACAACATCACTGGGCCCCGGGACCACCGACCCCTACCCACGGAGGGAGAAAACAACATCCCAGCTGCTCCTTACCATCGTTCCCGGGATCCCCGTCATCAGCAGCGGTGGTGCCTATCTTCACCACGACCCGTGGGTGGCGTCACGGACTAAATCCCCCAAACCAACCACCCCTTTCACTCACGGGCGAGGAGTGCTGCTCGAGTCCCCAGATCCGGCCCACCGCTCGAGCCACCGAGCAGCAGCAGCCGCAGCAGCGCCGGACCCGAACGTTAGCGAGAGCGCAGCAGCGATGGCGTCCTCCCCGCCCGCGACATTACCCTGTTTCAAATGAAGACTAAAATGTGGATCCTCATTGGGGACAGTTGGCAAATGATTAGTAACGGCTTGTCATTCCAGACAGTGGTGTGATTTGCCACTGGTAAAATGTGTAACTACGACCCCACCGGCCATGTGCCTTTTATACAGTAAGTTAGGGGGGACTTTGAGTTCCTTCATGTACAAGAGCCTGTATGAGACTGTCTATAAGTGCACCATCTTGCTTTATGGTAATTGTTAGGCAAATCTATTCTTTTTGCTATCTTTTTAGATGGTACTTGCAAAATATAAATTTTTGTCAGGTCTCCCCATTTTTGTCAGGTTTCCACAAGGAGAAAAGTTTTCCCCTTAGACCTCACTATATAGCTTCTCATACTGCCAGATCCGATCTCATACTTTCCACTGACGAGAGGCAATCATCTCGACACACCGTGTCTGCAAATTGAGATTCATTAAAGGGCCACTTTTGACTTTTAGGATTGCTACTTCCAATAGGTGGTTCTAGAGTTCGTCTCCTTCCTCCTTGAAGAGCTATAAGCTATAAGTCTCCTCACTGGCAGTCAGACTACATAGTTTCTCAGGTCTTTACAAGTAGAAAAGGTTCCCCTTAGACCCCAATATAAATGTATGTGAAGGATGGACATCATAAAAGAAGTCTCCTTGTTTAGGACCCTTCAATATCCATTAGATAGAAATCCTTGTGTAAGAGCCACTCTCACCCTGGAGTAACAAGAGGTTGCCCACAACCTTTACATTGATGGCATATTCTTAGGAAAGGTCATCAATGTCTGTCTCCCCGCACCCCCACTGATCAGTTGTTCTCGGTGCTGGCAGCCGGCAGTGCTCAGTTCCGAAGCTGCTCGGTCTTCAGACAGTGGTCGAGGCCAAGTACTACACATCTGCCTCCTATCAATAGAAGATGGATGTGCAGCACCCAGCCGCTATCAGTAAACGAGACAGCTCTGGAACTGAGCATTTCTTTCCACCTGCTGATTGGCGGGTGTGCGCGGTGTCAGATCCCGGCTGATCAGACATTGATGATCTATCCTAAGGATAGGCCATCAGTCTTAAGGCCCTGTCACACACAGAGATAAATCTGCGGCAGATCTGTGGTTGCAGTGAAATTGTGGACAATCAGTGCCAGGTTGTGGCTGTGTACAAATGGAACAATATGTCCATGATTTCACTGCAACCACAGATCTGCCAAAGATTTATCTCTGTGTGTGACAGGGCCTTTAAAGTAGTTTACAATCCCTTTAACATATATAACATTGTGACCCACTGAATGTATTGGCAACCATCTAAAATTACATTTGGCCCTTTGTGGTCATAGACAGAAAAGGGCCACTGTGCAAGAACAATATTTAGGCCCTTTGCAGACCAAAAACTCATCAAAGTGCTCAATTCCACCTACTTTCGGAGGTAGAAATTGGCCCTCTAACCTCTTGGGCCCCTGTGTGGCTGCACAGGCCTGACCAATGATATGTCTTCCTCTGATTTTGACCGTGGTGACCAAAAAAAGTGAACATTTTAGACACCTCAATAAACTCCAGGTTTAGGATCAAAAGCAGCCAATGCTCATTTTGGAACAGATGCATTATTTTTATGGTAGCCTTCCTTGACTCACGCCACCCAACCATAAGTGACCATGAATGGGACAATCCATTACATGCCTATAAATAGAGTTAAATATGTATCTAACCAAGGATTACAAACGGTTGGATCTCGCGAGTCATTTTAAGCAGTGCAGAAAACGTATGGTAAAAGGCTCAGTTCTGGAGCAGGTGACCCTAATAGTCACCTTTGTCTTCATATGGTTGATGTTTTATGTAGGACATCTGGCCCTACATGTCTACTCGGCAGGACTCGCTTCATGAGAACAATATGTAATTTAAGAGACACACGATCCCCGCGGTTCTTGGGAAACCTCTTTTCTACTCTATATCGCTGTTCTGAGAACAATATGACAGCAGGTCAGCTGTGTAATTCAGTTCTAGTAACTGCAGGATATAAGTTTAGCTGCTGTTCACACATGTGAGAGACTCTTCACCTGGTTCCAGTCAGTTCATGTTAGCTGGATGGCGTGTGCAGTAACCGGGCATGCTAGCCGGACTGACACGGCGCTCTCCAATAACCGTGGTGGCGGAGGGTAAAGTTTAGTTGGCGTACACTGACTTCACAGGTTCTTGAAGGCGCCACTTTATACTGAGAATATGTCCAATTTACATCAACCGTGAGATAAGCAGCAGCGTATCCGCAGCAGTGCGCGCGAACACGTCCCCGGTCCTTGGCTCCAGACGTCTGCGGACTTTGATTCTCCTGCATTATCTACATTCTCTACAGACAAAATTATATGAAAGCTTTCAACTTATCAGTATACTTTTAATGCATGGGAAGGAATCTCAGCATCCAGAAAGAATCCACACAAGTACAGGGAGAAAATACAACCATGATATTGTCCTAAGATTTATTCAGTATGGATTATGCCAAACTAAGACTTCTCGGGCCAGGAGAGAGGTGCCAGGGGCAAATGTTATTTAAATTGTGCATTGCTTGCTATTCTGCCAATTTCTATGTATTGCACTGTCAGTATTAACACTCTGCATGCTGTGTTAAAATAGAACTTCCACCAGATTTTACAATACAAACTGCATAAATTATTAAATCGACCCTTTGGACTTGATGAGGCTTGTGTACTAACTATAAAATGCTTGCCAGAATGGCAGTATAATCCTTTATAAAAGTTTACATTCACTCTCTGCCAAGCTAGCCTGATTGACAGCTCTTCAGTTTCTGTCCTCCCTGCTGAGATCTCACACTGCTCAGTACAAGCTGCTAGAAAAACCACAAAGAACTACATCAAAAAAACACCAAAAAGGAGCCAAGACAAATGATATGTGCACACACAGAATGTGGTGAGCCTTCCTCATAAAGATGGCTGCAGCCGAGGTGCAAGATGCTGATGTCACAGCCACTCAACCTCCACACTAGGGGGAGGGGCGGCTGCTTAGCATAAGACATGCACACTAATAAGGCTTGCACTGGGAGCCCATCATATAATGAGTGAAATGCACAGTGTCTGAACTGTGACCTATAAATGACGCCAGAAACCCAGGTCAGGCGGGCTAAACAGCACTATATAGGTGCATCTCACACGGATACACGAGACGCACAGTGTCTGAATTAAGGCCTATAAATGACGCACAGCACCAGGTCAGGCGGGTCAGTTAGCACTATGAGTACATAACACATGACAGGCTCACCATTTAACCACTTGAATTCAAAAGGTCCACACACATCCTGCAAAAGTACAAGCTGCTGTCAATCACACTTGGACTCAAGAGCTCTCTCTCTGTCACCAGGAGATTTTTGCAGACATCGCCGGCTGTCAAAGCCGTGTTAGGATCTGGAATAACTTCAGATTCCTGCACTCTGCCTGCTAACTATGTCTGTGATCAGCGCAGAGTGACGCAGTCATCAACTCATAGAACTATGGTTCATGGACAGGCTAGAAAGAGTTAATCTCTGCTGGACTACTTGTTAGTCTCCTTGGTCACATGCTATGGGAAAGCCAGTTATGTATGCTCTCCTCCTATATATGCTGGCTGCACAGTTCTTACAGTGCCAGCTATAGCTTGACTATACCTGGCCTGGAGAGGTGGATTTATTCAGCCTTACTGGTGGTTGTAATAGTATTGTTGTGTACGATTGTGTTGTTAACCCCTTCACGACCATGGACGGATATATCCGTCATGGAGCGTGTCCCGTTAAGCCCCGCCCCCTGCCGCGGGCAGGCGGCGGCGGTCGGCACACATATCAGCTGTTTTCAACAGCTGACATGTGTGCCTGCTAGCCGCGGGTGGAATCACTTCCACCCGCGGCCATTAACCCCTTAAATCTTGCTGCCAAAGTCTGGCAGCAAGATCTAAATGCGCGCGGCCATGTTTTTTACTTACCGCCGCCCCCACCGGAAGTCACGTGCGTGATCACGTGACTATCGGTGGTTGCCATCGTAGCACAGGGTAATGTGATGATGCCTGCAGCTATGATGTTTCACTTTCATTTTCTCTCGGCCGAGAGCAGAGGGAAAAAGAAAGTGACTGTATCTGCTGTTTACAGCTGTATAGCTGTGATCAGCAGATAGATAATAGCGATCGAATTGCTGATCGCTATAGCCGCCTAGGGGGACTAGTAAAATAAAAAAAAAAAAGTAAAAAATAAGTTTTAAAAAATAAAAAAATAAACAAAAAACCTAAAAGTTCAAATCACCCCCCTTTCCCCCCATTTAAAATTAAAGGGTTAAAAAATAAATAAATAAATATACACATATTTGGTATCGCCGCGTTCAGAAATGCCCGATCTATCAAAATATAAAAGCAATTAATCTGATTGGTAAACGGCGTAGTGGCAAAAAAATTCCAAACGCCAAAATTATGTTTTTTGGTCGCCGCAAGTTTTACGCAAAATGCAATAACAGGCGATCAATATGTAGCATCTGCGCAAAAATGGTACCATTATAAACTTCAGCTCGAGACACAAAAAATAAGCCATCACTGAGCCATAGATCCCAAAAAATAAGAGTGCTACGTGTTTCGGAATCTGGCGCAAAATGTGCACCCCTTTTATTGGACAAAATTGTTATTTTTTTTTAACCCCTTAGATACAAGTACACCTATACATTTTTGGTGTCTACAAACTCGCACCGACCTCAGGCATCATACCCATACATCAGTTTTACCATATAGTGAACACCGTGAATAAAATATCCCAAAAACTATTGTGCCATCACACTTTTTTTGCAATTTTTCTGCATTTGGAATTTTTTTGCCGTTTTCCAGTACACCATATAGTAAAACCTATGGTTTCATTTAAAAGTACAACTTGTCCCGCAAAAAATAAGCCCTCATATGGCAAGATTGACGGAAAAATAAAAAAGTTACGGCTCTCGGAAGAAGAGGAGCAAAAAACAAAAACGCAAAAACGGAAAGTGCCCCGGGGCTGAAGGGGTTAATGCTTCTCCTTTTGTTCCTGCATTACTTCTCTTGCTTTTTCCCTTTTGTTTCTTACTGTTTATTCCTGTGAGTGTACAATGTAACTGAATTTCTGTTAACCCTGTGTGTCTTGTCTGTGTGTCCAATGCCATCACACTCCTGCCACTTCCTTGCCTGAGGGTATTAGGGGAAGAGATCAGGTTTACTCAGGAGTATAATAAGGCACGGGACTCCGGCATCTCCACCTTCAGGGGTAATGCGGAGGACAAAGATAATTTAGGGTCCCTCGCTATCCCACAGTCACATTGTGACAGTCTCTCAACATCTGAACTCACACATTTCACCTTAGTATCAGGATTATAGTGTACAGTAATTAAGACTTAGATATTCATAGTAAGCACAAGAGCCTCATCAGGTCTTAAGGCCGCTTTACTCGCAGCGACATCACTAGCTATCTCACCTGCCTCCATCGTGCGTGCGTCACGGGCAAATCGCTACCCATGGCGAACAATATCGGTAGTTCGCGTCACACGCACATACCTTCCTAACGACGTTGCTGTGGTCGGCGAACAACCTCTTTTTTAAGAGGGAGGTTCGTGCGGCATCACAGCGACGTGACACAGCGGACCACCAATAGAAGCGGAGGGCCGGAGACCAGCCACATTAACGACACTCCCACCTCGTTGCCGTAGGACGCAGGTACGCTGTTGTTCGTCGTTCCTGGGGTGTCACACGTAGCGATGTGTGCTGCCTCAGGAACGACGAACAACCTGCGTACCAAACGAGCAATGATATTTGGGAAAAGAACGTTGTGTCAACAATCAACGATTTTGGTAAGTATTTGCATCGTTAGTGGTTGCTCATAGGTGTCACACGCAACGACGCCGCTAACGAGGCCGGGTGTACGTCATGAATTCCGTGACCCCAGCGATATCTCGTTAGCGATGTTGTTGCGTGTAACGGGGCCTTAAGGGAGCAATATAATAATGTATGGGGTTTGTATTGTGAAATCTGATGACATATATGCATAGTAGCTGTACCTTTAAGTAACTTTTCAGAATATAAGGAAGTACATGAGGAATTACATTACTTCTGGGGACTATTTGATCTGAATCCAGCATTTTCACAAGATTTTAACTCTGCAAATTCCATCGGTAAAATTGCAATTGACCGTGAGCTGGTGGCAGCAGACTTGAGGTCACATGAGTGAATAGAGCAAGGCTGTGCTCGTCTAGTTGGAATGTGACCGGGAGTATACAGTACATATGTGGCACCCTGGACAAGCCAAAGGCCACAGGTAACAACACACACACACACCCCCACCCCCAGCAGTAAACAGCAGACATCCCCAGTGAAACCTGATTCCTTCCCTCAGGTTCAGACAGACACACTAGGTGGGCGGAGTCAAGCAGATAGGCACGCCCACCAAAGAGTCTAGCTGGCCTGAGGCAGGAAGCAGGTCCAGACCAGTCTAGGAGAGGAAGAGAGAGGAGGTCTGCAGAGAGGCAGACGCAGACTGGTGTCTAGGTTGGAGCCTAGGGCCCTCGTGCAGTAGAGAGGCAGACGGTAGTGGCCGTCTGAGTGAGCCAGGAAGACAGTCTGGTGGAACCGGAGGTAGCTGGGGCTGGGCGGTGGCCCACCGGTACTGAACCGGGGAGCCAGCTGGAACCCGGAGCGCAGGAGGAGTGTACGGAAGGTGCAGGAAAGGACTTACATTACCAACCAGGGTCAGGGGAAAAACTACCGCAGCCGCCTGTGGGACCCGTCCATTCAGCCGTGTGTTTTACCGAGAACTGTGTCCTCATCATTGGCTGAGTGAGTACCACCGTGCAGTGCGGCACAGCGCTGCACCTGCGACCCTGCACGTCACCAGGCCCTGTAACCCGCCTGCCATCCATCCCTACCCCATCACCGGGCCCCGGGACAACCAACCCCCTACCCACGGAGGGGAGAACTAACAACAAAGCTGCTCCCTGTCACCGCTCCCGGGATCCCCATCCAGAGCAGCGGTGGTGTCACCAATATCACCACAACCGTGGGTGGCGTCACGGACAATAACCAAAACCCCCACAATCAAAATCCCCGTTTTCACTCACGGGCGAGGAACGCCGCTCGAGTCCCCGGGATCCGGCCCACCGCTCGAGCCACCAACCGAGCAGCAGCAGCAGCGGCCGGACCCGAGCAGTGGGAGAGCGCAGCGTCCCCTCCTCCGCCCGCGACAACTTGGCGTCACGAACAGGATCCTACCGTTCTACCGACTGGTGGAAGTGCGCCTTGTGTGACCGCCGGAGGTGTCCGGCCAGAAAATTTGAAAAGCCGCCATCTTGGGCGCGAAGAATTCCCGCTCGAGCGTCTTCCCCGAGCAGGAAAGGCGCGAAAGTGGAGCCCCGCCCCCTGAAGAAGGAAGTGCTAAAAAGAGACTAGGGGGGACGGGATGGCGTCCGGCCGCATGTGAACCGCGGCTGTGGAAGCAGGGACGCCAGGACTCTGCCAGTGTTTGGTTCCTGGAACACTGCTGCACGAGATGTCATGTCCATCCAGCACCGCTGAAACCTCGGTGCCCGTGCCCGCGGCCAATGCCCCGACTGACCCGTTACCCTTGTCACCGGTAGCGGAGCTCGCAGCATCTGTGAGGGAGGGCCCAGGCCTTACCATCGTCACCGCCCTGCCACCAGTCCCGGCTTCCATCCCAGCCGCACCACCAATGACGACAGCCCCGGCAGTCCGCCCGGCCACGACGGAGATGACGACGGCTCCGGCAGTCCGTCCGGTCACAACGGCAGCAAAGCACCCATCCCGTTAACTATCTGGGCAGCCTGGTTCTGGACTGGGGTCAAGGGGTGCTGCCCACTTCTTAGGGGCAGCATCAGAGCCAGGTTGTTTGGGTGGGTGACTGAAGGACCCGTTCCACTGTTATTATTAAAAGTGTTTGATTGTTGTTGCAACATTAAAGTAATGTGCATCTCGTTGTGGGAAGATTGAAAATGCCTGTTAAGGCTAAGTTCACATTTCCGTTGATTTGTATCAGTCACATGCGTCGCTTGACGCATGTGACTGATGCGCTGTTCAACGCTGTACAACGGATGACAAAGAACAGAATTCTTTGTCGGATTCCGTTGTGTGCGGGGGGCGGAGTTCGGGGGCAGAGCCGAGCGGGGGGTGGGGCCAAGTGCTGAGGATGTCAGTGGAAGTGCTGCGGTCTGCATGGCTGGGGACAGGTGAGTGTATCTGTGAGTGAGTGAGTGTGTGTATGTGCATGTATGTATGTATGTATGTATGTATGTATGTATGTATGTATGTATGTGTGTGCACATGCAAAGTGCGGGAGGGGGCGGAGCCGAGCGGGGGGCGGGGCCAGGCGCTGAGGATGTCAGTAGAAGTGCTGCGGTCTGCATGGCTGGGGACAGGTGAGTGTATGTATGAGTGAGTGTGTGTATGTGCATGTATGTATGCATGTATGTATGTATGTATGTGTGTGTGTGCACATGCAAAGTGCGGGAGGGGGCGGAGCCGAGCAGGGGGCGGGGCCAGACGAAGGTGTCAGTGCTTGTCTGCATGGCTGGGGACAGGTGTGTGTGTGTGTGTGTGTGTGTGTGTGTACATACATGTGCGGAGTGTGGGAGGGGGCGGGGCCGAGCGGGGAAGTGTCGGCCTCCCTGCACACGTAACCAGCCTAAATATCGGGTAACAGCAAAGCACCCGATGTTTACCTTGGTTACCCGATATTTACCTTGGTTACGGGCCTACACCGCTTAGCGCTGGCTCCTTGCACCGTAACCAGGGTAAATATCGGGTAACCAACCAAAGCTGGTGACGTGTGCAGGGAGCCAGAGAGCATGCGCAGCGAAATCCGACGGATCTCGCTGCTCAAAAAACGTTACATGCTGCGTTCCTCCCGCCCGGTGGTCAGTCGTTCCACGACTGATCAGTCGGGCGGAGGGTGCAACGCAGCATCATCAGTCACAATCCGCTGCTCATACAAGTCTATGGGAGCAGCGGAATCCGCTAAACGGATTCCGCTGTTTACAAGAGCAGCGGATTGTGACTGATAGATTTTAGCGGAAATGTGTTAGCCTAAATGTTTTATTCTTTTGCAGTTAAAAAAGAGGAAAATAAAACCGGTGATGGACGGGCAGCCCGTGGACAGTCTGCATTTAACTAAGGCGGAATGTGGCGCCCTGGACAAGCCAGGGGCCACAGGTAACAACACACACACACACCCACCCCCAGCAGTTCACAGCAGACATCCCCAGTGAAACCTGATTCCTTCCCTCGGGTTCAGACAGACATACTAGGTGGGCGGAGTCAAGCAGATAGGCATGCCCACCGAAGAGTCTAGCTGGCCTGAGGCAGGAAGCAGGTCCAGACTAGTCTAGGAGAGGAAGAGAGAGGAGGTCTGCAGAGAGGCAGATGCAGACTGGGGCCTAGGTTGGAGCCTAGGGCCCTTATGCAGCAGAGAGGCAGACGGTAGTGGCCGTCTGAGTGAGCCGGGAAGACAGTCTGGTGGAACCGGAGGTAGCCGGGGCTGGGTGGTGGCCCACCGGTACTGAACCGGGGAGCCAGCTGGAACTCGGAGCACAGGAGGAGCGTACGGAAGGTGCAGGAAAGGACTTACATTACCAACCAGGGTCAGGGGAAAAACTATCGCAGCCGCCTGTGGGACCCATCCATCCAGCCGTGTGTTTTACCGAGAACTGTGTCCTCATCATTGGCTGAGTGAGTACCACCGTGCCGTGCGGCACAGCGCTGCCCCTGCGACCCTGCACCTCACCAGGCCCTGTAACCCGCCTGCCATCCATCCCTACCCCATCACCGGGCCCCAGGACAACCAACCCCCTACCCACGGAGGGGAGAACTAACAACAAAGCTGCTCCCTGTCACCGCTCCCAAGATCCCCGTCCAGAGCAGCGGTGGTGTCACCAATATCACCACAACCGTGGATGGCGTCACGGACAATAACCAAAACTCCCCACAATCAAAATCCCCCTTTTCACTCACGGGCGAGGAGCGCTGCTCGAGTCCCCGGGATCCGGCCCACCGCTCGAGCCACCAACCGAGCAGCAGCAGCAGCGGCCGGACCCGAGCAGTGGGAGAGCGCAGCGTCCCCTCCTCCGCCCGCGACACATATCGCAAACTTGCAATTACATGGCCGCGTGGTCTCACCTACAGCAGCAAAGAATCCTCACATCGCACACAGCGATACAGTGACTGCGGACTTTTGTGAAAAACTTGGATAACCCCTTTAAGTACATGCACAGCAGGACTAGCCTTTAGAGGTGGATGGAGTCTTGTGTTTCATCTGATCCAAACACACATGAAAATCTATTTCATTTTTCTCATAATGTTAACATTTATTTTTTTTGCAGAAGTATCTGGTGACGCCAACTCTGTACCTGTTTTAAAACTGCCATTATATGATTACAGTAAATTGCAGTGTTTGAAAATCACGACTTGCGGTAGCATTTATTTTGCAGGTACCTGATGGAAATCTAACATGATTGGGAAAAGTAGTGTTATTTAGATGTCATCCTTTACATGTCAGCCCATAGTCTTACGTAACATCACAAAGATCAATTAGTAGAAACCTGACAGTGGAGCATCGTACCAGCAAGATTTTACTTCAAGACTAGCATGTAAAACGCCAGTTTGGATAAATTCCCTGCTACGTTCTCAACCTGTGGTACGTGTATGTCAACGGGGTACATGCCAGGTCCCTGGGAGGCATCATTCCATGCTGATATCCTTTAATAATGCAGGTCACTTTGCTGAGGATCAACGAGAACTAGCGGCCTAGGGCACAATTGTTGGTGAGTAGGGTCCCCATAGAGTATAATCCTGGGTGGTGCACCTGTCAATCATTGCAGTGCCCAATAATCAAGTCTACAGCCCCTTTAATAATCACCTTATTATCCAAATACATATGTAATGGAAGAAAGCTAAGTGAAGTCATGTGAAATTATACAGTCATATGAAAAAGTTTGGGCACCCCTATTAATGTTAACCTTTTTTCTTTATAACAATTTGGGTTTTTGCAGCAGCTATTTCAGTTTCATATATCTAATAACTGATGGACTGAGTAATATTTCTGGATTAAAATGAGGTTTATTGTAATAACAGAAAATGTGCAATCCGCATTTAAACAAAATTTGACCGGTGCAAAAGTATGGGCACCCTTATCAACTTGTAGATTTGAACACTCCTAACTACTTTTTACTGACTTACTAAAGCACTAAATTGGTTTTGTAACCTCATTGAGCTTTGAACTTCATAGGCAGGTGTATCCAATCATGAGAAAAGGCATTTAAGGTGGCCACTTGCAAGTAGTTCTCCTATTTGAATCTCCTATGAAGAGTGGCATCATGGCCTCCTCAAAACAACTCTCAAATGATCTGAAAACAAAGATTATTCAACATAGTTGTTCAGGGGAAGGATACAAAAAGTTGTCTCATAGATTTTAACTGTCAGTTTCAACTGTGAGGAACATAGTAAGGAAATGGAAGAACACAGGTACAGTTCTTGTTAAGCCCAGAAGTGGCAGGCCAAGAAAAATATCAGAAAGGCAGAAAAGAAGAATGGTGAGAACAGTCAAAGACAATCCATAGACCACCTCCAAAGACCTGCAGTATCATCTTGCTGCAGATGGTGTCAATGTGCATCGGTCAACAATACAGCGCACGTTGCACAAGGAGAAGCTGTATGGGAGAGTGAAACAAACCCCGTTTCTGCAAGCACGCCACAAACAGAGTCACCTGAGGTATGCAAAAGCACATTTGGACAAGCCAGTTACATTTTGGAAGAAGGTCCTGTGGACTGATGAAACAAAGATTGAGTTGTTTGGTCATACAAAAAGGCGTTATGCATGGAGGGAAAAAACACGGCATTCCAAGAAAAGCACTTGCTACCCACAGTAAAATTTGGTGGAGGTTCCATCATGCTTTGGGGTTGTGTGGCCAATGTCGGCACTGGGAATCTTGTTAAAGTTGAGGGTCGCATGGATTCAACTCAGTATCAGCAGATTCTTGACAATAATGTGCAAGAATCAGTGACGAAGTTGAAGTTACGCAGGGGATGGATATTTCAGCAAGACAATGATCCAAAACACCGCTCCAAATCTACTCAGGCATTCATGCAGAGGAACAATTACAATGTTCTGGAATGGCCACCCCAGTCTCCAGACCTGAATATCATTGAAAATCTGTGGGATGATTTGAAGCAGCTGTCCATGCTCGGCGACCATCAAACTTAACTGAACTGGAATTGTTTTGTAAACAGGAATGGTCAAATATACCTTCATCCAGGATCCAGAAACTTATTAAAAGCTACAGGAAGTGACTAGAGACTGTTATTTTTGCAAAAGGAGGATCTACAAAATATTAATGTCACTTTTATGTTGAGGTGCCCATACTTTTGCACCAGTCAAATTTTGTTTAAATGCGGATTGCACATTTTCTGTTAGTACAATAAACCTCATTTCAATCCAGAAATATTACTCAGTCCATCAGTTATAAGATATATGAAACTGAAATAGCTGCTGCAAAAACCCAAATTGTTATAAAGAAAAAAGGTTAACATTAATAGGGGTGCCCAAACTTTTTCATATGACTGTATACTTTTTTGCCACTTTTTCTCCACTTTGAGAGGCTATACATACCAGCCATATAGGACAACACACAGGAAGGGGGAAGGAATTCCTTATATCTCGGGACAGGGGGAAGTGGTGACCCCTAACTACAACCTACAGCTCACCCTCACTGTCCTCACCAGCATTATACAGGTTCTGCACCTGTCGCCGAGCTGGATACCTGGGGTCCTATCTTGCCCTGGCAAAGGGATCCTAAGTTGGGATGTCGGTTATGAGCGCTAGTCAACACCACTAACTCAATAGGAAGACACAAGGAAACAATACAGGGGAAACATGTCTACAATCACCAGATGTCAAGCTGCCACCAGGGGGAGCTGGAGCTCTGCAGCAGAAGACACTACACGGAGCAACAAGAATCAGGAAGTAGATACACAGTGTGTGCTTATACACTGCCTCACAGCACAGCTGGGGAGCAGAGCTGCGGGGCGTGCGAGGAATGGTCAGGCGGACCAGGTCAAGTACAGTACGGGCAGAACGAGGAACGGAGGAAAGAGCAGAAGCTGAGTCGAGGTCAAGCCGAGGTCAGTACCAGAGGAAGCAACCGAGTGGGGAGGTAGGAGAGGGGACAGAGGAATGGGGGGCATGACGAGGGGACGAAACACAAACAGGGCACGGGGGCACAGGCACAGACGGATCAGGATAACACAGGACCAGCAATCACAGGCAAAGCTGGCACTGGTTCACTAGAGATGTCAGTTTTTAAAGCATCCAAGCTCCAGAAGTGAGGCTCGGGAGAAGGCTCCGCCCCCTAGCCATATGGACGGGGAGGCGGAACCGTGACTCCAGAGCCCTGGTAGATAGCAAAAGGCAAACACTTATCTGAGGTATAGGCAACTACCACAGTAGTCTCTGGAGCAACAGGAGACAACCTCTCCAGACCTCAGCAAGGAAAAAACTAGAAACTGCACCAAATCCACCCCAGGGTGAGATTAATAAAGGAAGTCAGAGGATAACAACTGAGAGGCAGGATGACAGTTCCCAAGGTTCTAGATTCCACCTGCTGCAGAAACAGTGAACTGTCAGATAACAACACGTGTTGTCAGTCTCTGTGATCTGCTAGCACTCGCTGGCACTGGATTGTCAGCCGGCCGTGATACCTTCGTGACACACCTCTTGCTTTGGAGGAATAATGTGCAACTTTTTGTGATTTTATTCTATTTTCGATATTTTTAAAAAAGTGGTTAGAAATGTGGATGCGGTTAGTTATGCAGTTAGGTGATAAATTGCAACTGTTTAAAATGTTTCTTAAGGCATGTGCACGCGATGAGTATTTGTATCAGATTTTACAGGACAAAAAATATCTTAGCAGGAAAATTGCAGCAAAAAATGCTCCTTCTTTGCTGCATTTTTGACACATTTTTACACACTTTTTTTTACTTTTTATTTTTAAGCAATCTTACTTGTATTTTTTCCCATTCATTTGAATAGATGAGTAATATTGCAAAAACTTTGAAAGAATTGATGCTGCAGATTTGAAGATGCTTTAAAGGAAATCTGTCACCAGGGTTTTGCTCACCCATCTGAGAGCAGCATACTTTAGAGACAGAGACCCTGATTCCAGCAATGTGTCACTTATTGAGCTATTTGCTGTCATTTTGATAAACTCACTGTTCTCTGCTGAAGATCTAGCAGGTACACAAAGCTCATGAATATGCTGGACTACCTGCAGCATGACAAGTAGTCCTGTAATGATAATCTCTGCTGCTGATTAAACAGTGATTTTATCA
Organism: Anomaloglossus baeobatrachus; assembly: GCF_048569485.1. NCBI lineage: Eukaryota > Metazoa > Chordata > Amphibia > Anura > Aromobatidae > Anomaloglossus > Anomaloglossus baeobatrachus. Next base: position 605,225,883 of record NC_134356.1, on the reverse strand, counting down.
AAACTACACTGATCAGCCCAGTAAGTGACACATCCCTGGAATCAGGGATAAAATTGAAGCAGATAAAGCTAACTAAAGCCCGCTTTACACGTGTCGATGTCGTGCGATCACATTTCCGATCGCACCCGCCCCCATCGTTTGTGTGGCACGGGCAATTTGTTGCCCGTGTCGCACAAAGTCGTAATCCCACATCACACGTACTTACCTTCCAAATGACCTCGCTGTGGGCGGCAAACATTCTCTTCCTGAAGGGGGAGGGACGTTCAGCGTCACAGCGACGTCACACAGCGGCCGGCCAATAGTAGCAGAGGGGCAGAGATGAGTGGGACATAACATCCCGCCCACCTCCTTCCTTCCGCATGTTCATCGTTCCCGGGGTGTCACACGGAGCGACGTGTGCTGCCATGGGAACAATGAACAACCGAAGCACAGAAGGACGTTCGATTTTTAGAAAATGAGCGACGTGTCAATGAGCAATGATAAGGTGAGTATTTTTGCTCAATCACAGACACTCGTAGCTGTCACACGCTACGATATGTCAAACGATGCCGGATGTGCATCACTTACGACGTGACCCCAACGACATATCGTTAGATATATCGTACCATGTAACGGGCCCTTTAGCCACCAACAAAACTAAATTGAAAAAATCGTCTCATGCAAAATTCTTTTTTAATAAAATTCCTTAAAGAAAAATAATCCTGTCTAGGACATTATTTTTCCTTTATAATATTTTTTTTTAACTCACAACCTTGATTTTCTACCCTGTGGGACAATGGGATAATGGGACATATTAGTTGTCCCTGTGGGACAATGGATAATGGGACATATTTGTTCATACAATATTTTGGCCATACTTTTTCGACTTGGGAAAATAGGTTTTAGATGTATACCTGACAAAGCCATAGACTTAAGATGTCAAACGAAGATCATAAAGCAAGGGAGTTTTAGGCAGCTATTGAAATACAAGATGAATGAACAAATGACAACTGTAAATCATATCTACTTTTGGTGTGACTATCCTTTTCCTTCAAATAAGCACCAATTCTTCTAGGAATACTTGCACAAAGCCAGCGATTTTGTAAGATTATAGTCACGTGTATGAGTAACCAATTATACCACCTAGGTGATAATAATCATCATTTTCATATGGAAGTTGAAACACTATCATTAACTGAAACAGAAACAGTCATGTAGGAGGCTTAAACTGGGTGAGGAAAAGCCAAACTCTGCTACAATGGTGAGGATATGGAAGATAGTTTCATTTCACAGATCCTACACCTTGGTAATACTGAGCTCAGTAACAAGACACAAGGTAGTTATACTGCATCAGCAAAGTCTGTGTCACCCACACATCCCCAGTTCTTAGCTCCAGAGATCTGTTTACTGTGATTTTCCTATATTATCTGCCACTCTCTACAGTCAAAATTTCATAAAGCCTTTTAACCAATATGGTTTTGAAGCATTTGAGCAGAAGACCTGTGGTTAGTTCTGTGGATAAATATTTGGAACAACCTCCCTACCAAGACTCTTTAAAAACTGTGTGCAAGTTACCTAGAAGAACGCATGATGTTTTTAAGGCAAAGGATGCCAATACTGAACTAGGTATGTTTAAACCTAAAGGGGGCAGCTCCAGGAGGGAGAGTTCTCTCTGGGAGGGAGCTGCGTGTGGCAGCCGGGATAGAGTCTGGCTCAGTGGAGCCTGCAAAAGTTGGCTTGGGAGCTGAAGCAGTCTGCTGCTGACTAAAGGAAATGGTCCGTTTAGTGTTGTAGAGTTGGTCCAAAGTCTGAGAGGTCTTAGGCCCCTTTCACACATCAGTTTTTTGCCATCAGTCACAACCCGTTTTCTCGACGAATCGAAAGATCCGTCGCAGATTGTGGCTAAACTGATGCGACGGATCCGTTTTTTGACGGATCCGTCTAGCTAGAGGCTAAATAATAAATTTGAGCATGCCCAGTTAAAAAAAACGGAATCCGTCGCCGGATTCCGTCATTTGACGGATGATGACAGATCCTGCACCCATAGGCTTCCACTCTACTAAACGATGGCAACGGATCGACGTTACTAAAAAACATTACTGTGGACATTGTCTCCGTCCGACGGAAAACATTTTTTCGACGGATCTGTTGAACGATGAATGAAACGTGAGGCCATCCGTCGCAACCGTCGCTAATGCAAGTCGATGAAAAAAAAATGGATCCAGTGGCATCAGGCTCCGAATTCGTTTTTTTCAAAATTCGACAGATTGAGACTGATGGCAAAAAAACTGATGTGTGAAAGGGGCCTTAAGGGGGCTTTACACGCTATGATATCGTTAATGTTTGGTCGTCGGGGTCATGTTGTTAGTGACGCACATCCGGCGTCATTACCAATATCGAAGCGTGTGACACTGACCAGCGACCTTAAGCGACCTCAAAAATGGTGAAAATCGTTCACCATGGAGAGGTCGTCCCAAACTCAAAAATCGGTAAGGGTTGTTTATCCAGGTGGTTCATCGCTCATGCGGCAGCACACATCGCTATGTGTGACACCGCAGGAGCGAGGAACGTCTCCTTACCTGCCGCCGACCACAATGCGGAAGGAAGGAGGTGGGCGGGATGTTACGTCCTGCTCATCTCCACCCCTCCGCTTTGATTGGCCGGCCGCTTAGTGACGTTACGGTGACGTCGCTGTGATGCCGAACGTCCCTCCCCCTTGAAGGAGGGATTGTTTGGCAGTCACAGCGACGACGCCGACCAGGTAAGTATGTGTGACGCTGCCATAGCGATAATGTTCGCTATGGCAGCGATCACAAACAATCGCATGCACAATGGGGGCGGGTGCTTACACGCTCGCTATCGCTACAAATTGCTCGCGATATCTCTACCGTGTAAAGCCCCCTTTAGACCTGGGAAGAAACCAGCAAATGTGAAAAATACTGACCTTTGATGTGGAGTCTAAAGTACAGTTGAGAGACCTGGTGATACTTAAACGAGAGTTGAACACTTATCTACTGGACATTTATCCGTACAGATGAGCTGTTTGTGAACTGTTTATTTTTATTCTGTGATGTCGGAGAATGGTTGTATTTGCTTGCCATTTTTGCCATAGGTTTCTGCATTTTCAATAACCTCTAAAGTGATCCCACATCCCAATACCCTGTATTTTTATACCCAAGTATACTTTATAGGGAAATACAAATATCTGACGCATGGACCAAAATAATATAGTTTTTATTCAATATTTTAAAAAACAAAAATATAAAAAGCAAGGATGCAAACCACTGTAGGAGACCATAGCATAAACCGAGTGAAAAAAACCCCCTAAAAACAAAATTATCAGAAGGCAGTATAATTAGCACCAACAGTAAATAAAATACAAGGACAAATATTGCACTAATGTATATAAAGTGCTTATATAGTATCAAATAAATGCAAATAAAATGCAGTGCAGATGGAAAATATAGTTACTGTGAATATAGTTATATATAATGGATATAACAAAATTTGTATATAACTTAATAAAAAGTGTGGATTAAAATGGGACAAATAAACAGGCCAATAAAATGCTACATATGTGCTGAGTATAGTTCTAAAATATAGAAATCAAAGTGCTACATAGCAAATATCAACTACCATCTAAAATGACCCAGATGTCTATAAAAATGCCAAAAGCTTTAGTGAGCTACATATCCACAAATACAAAAAATATAAGCAGCAGAAACTACATTAGACGTATTAGAATACCTGTGTATTGCTATCTATACCTCATGTGTGATAATCAAGCTAATCAAGCTCAAACTGCTTGATGGGGATTCTAAAGTAGCTATATAGAGGTATCAGAACCTTCTCAGTGCATCCATGAATAAGACTTTATGACCTTGTTTGGTGTCGAAACATGTTGGATGAAATGATTTTCTAAATGCCTTGCTTGTGGATCCCACCTGCGATGTGGATATTTTAAAATGGAAAAATAAAGACGTAAGTTAAATTTTACAGAAGCCTGCGTTCCGCTGGATTTTTTCAATTCTTATCTACATTGGAACCATTGCTCTGGACTTTCCGTGCAGGAACAGGTGTGTAGGTTCTTTGGTCTGCATTTAAAGGAGTGCTGGAAGCATATATCTTCTTCTGTTTGACAAAGGCAATTTTCCGTGCACCCATTGGAATACCTTGTTAATTTATGATAAATAACCAAAGAATATCGCCATTTATGCAAGATGGATACACACGCCAGCAGGCTTGGATTATTAGCCACGATTTTTAATCGGGACACGCAGGATTTAAATACTGGGACCACAACTACAGGTAACAATGATATTTCTACTTTATGCAAAACATTAGAAACATGTAAAACCAAAGAAATGAAATTATGGTGGAATACTACAACTTTACAATCCTATATAGATCGCAATATGATCCCAAGGGGTCTCCGGTTAAATAAAACCGCTACAGCGACTTATCCTGATAAATTTACAGAGGAATGGAATAATATTCTCTCTTCCTGCTCTATTAAATTGATGGGACTTATTATTAAATATGATCAGATGGAGATGGATAATATTAATAAAGATATTTTGGACATTAATTCTAAATTGGAACAACAAGATCATCTAGAAGAGATTAATAAACTCAAAGAAAAAATGGAAAATAATATAAAAAAACTGGAAGGAAAGATTGTGGAAATAAAAAAACGCAAATTTGAACGTGATACCAGAGACTATGCATCTAATAACATTTATTCATGGAAGTTATTTCGCCCACGAAGATCTATATTAAAATATTCAGGAATGGATAAAAGAAAAGTCAGTTTTTCTGATGCGTCTTCTTTGGCCTCAGGAGAGAATACAGAGGAAAGCATAGCCTCTGAAGAAACGTCATATGATAAAAACTTTCCACCAATATCTAGAAATAATCGTCCAAAAAACGCAAAAGGAGGGCAGGGAGAAAGCATGGGAGCAATAAGAAGCTCTCCAAGAAATCGCAAAATATATTAACCTGCCCTGTGATCAACCTTTCCGGACAAATCCTTACTATAGAACAAATTGAAGTGCTTTCTAAAGGACTAGGTTTTTCACCATGTAAAAAATTTGATATTTTCCAAACCATGTTAGATATTAATAAATTGGCTAGAAATCTTACTCTAAGATGTCATTTTGAACAGGATGATCAGATAGATATACCGGATAATTTGTTAGCTGATAGTGAGGATGAATCTGGGAATGTTATTGATAAAGGTATATTTTGTTTCAATGAAATTATGCACTTGTCTAACCTGAGGGAATTGGAAAGGGAAAGTTTTGATAAAAAATTAATACTAAACAATAGTTTTTCTAAACCAAACCCAAAATTTTATCCATTAAAATCGAGACCACCAATTCTAGACCAATTCCAAGATCTGATAGAAAGAGAATTGATGGAGTTAGATAAACAAACATCAAAAAATTGTACAAATTTAAATAAAAAACAGTTGGAAGCTATTGATTCATTAAAAAACAATTTAAACTTAACTATCAGACCAGCTGACAAGGGAGGTGGGATAGTAGTTTTAGATACAGAACTTTACTTACAATGCAATCATACTATGTTAGCAAACAGTGATATTTATGTGCAAATAGATTCAGATCCTATAAAATTTTTTAAAAAAGATCTTGAGGATCTGTTAGAAGAAGGTATCTATTTAGGTGCCATAGATGAAGATCTGAAAAAATATTTGTACATTGATTTTCCTGTGACTCCTATATATCACTCTCTACCGAAAATCCATAAAAATAAATTCCCCCCCCCCTTTCAGACCCATCATAGCGGGTATCGGTTCCATAAATGAGAATTTAGGATCCTGGGTTGATCATTATTTGCAGCCTTTAGTTTGTGCTATTCCAGGATATATTCGAGATACAAAGGCTGTAATTAATGGTTTACAAGACATCAAATGGTCTGATAGCTATAATTGGTTGAGTTGTGATATAGTAACATTGTATCCCTCCCTCCCATATGATGTAATTCTAAACAGTCTAAAAATTTTTCTTGAAAAATATAGCCCATATACAGTACAGATTGATGAATTCCTGTTCCTCTCTATTCAATTTTTATTAATACACAATTATTTTGTTTCTGATGAAAAATTTTTCTTACAAAGACAAGGCGTTAGCATGGGGGGGAAATTTTCCCCCTCATTAGCTAATATAGTAGTTGCTATTTGGGAGGAACAGAATATTATTAATATAGATAATCCCTTTAAGGACAACATTATACTATACGGACGCTATATAGACGATATAGTAATGATATGGGAGGGTGATTGTCATTTATGTGATCAATTTATTAAATATATCAACCATAATTCTTTCAACCTCAAATTTACTCACAATTTACAAAAAGATGAAATTTATTTTCTTGATATTACTTTAAAAGGGCATATAGAAAAAGGTATAATAGAGATAAGTCCTTATCGTAAACCTTCTAATAATAATGATATTCTTCATGCTAGTTCGTGTCATCCTAATCACATTATTAATAATATACCTATAGGAGAAATAATACGAACTAAAAGAAATTGTAGTAATCCAGAAAAGTTTGAGGAAGAGAAAGTTGTGGTATGTAAACATCTACAGGATAGGGGATATTCTAATTGGTCACTTACTAAAGCTATAAATAGTGTTGATAAAATTGATAGACAAGATTTGTTAAAAAATGGCAAACGTAGGAAATACAATAAACCATATGATCATTTTTATTCTGTCCCAGTAACATTTTCAACCAGATATAGTCCACAATTTTTTCAAATTACACAAATTATTAAAAAATATTTGCCCATTTTACACCAGAATACCACTTTTTCTAGAATAATAAATTCACATCTAATACGCTTTGTACCTAAACGTGCTACTACCCTGGGTAACATTTTATCTCCCAGTTTTTTTTCTAGAAATTCTATAAAAAAAGAATACACATGGTTAACATACAGAGGTTTTTTTAGATGTGGTCATATTCCCTGCAAGGTGTGTACATACGTGGAGAAGGGAGATACGTTTACCTCCTTTTCCACGGGAGTACAATATAAAATCCATAGACATTTGAATTGTATTAGTGAGGGTGTAATATATTTGATAGACTGTATTATATGCCAGAAACAGAATGTGGGCTGTACAGTGGGACCGCTGAAGGTCCGCATAAGACGCCATATCTCAGATATAGGTAAAACACAAATATGCGGTTCCTCAGCGGTTTCTAGACATTTTACGATCTGTCATGGTGGTAATATATCTGGTTTTAAATTCAGAGCTATAGAAAAAGTTCAACAAATGGCCAGGGGGGGAGATTTCCAACGTAAAGTCCTGAACAGAGAATCCTTTTGGATATTTAAATTAAATACACGTATTCCACATGGTTTGAATATAAGACAGGACATGATTGTCCAATACAATTGATTTATTCATGTATATATTTTTTTAGTATAGTTTCTTTCATAAAATGATCATGTATTGTTTTTAATGTTTATATGTTCACAAATTATAGCATTAGAGTCCCCATTTCTGCGCAGGTTTATACCTCATGTGTGATAATCAAGCTAATCAAGCTCAAACTGCTTGATGGGGATTCTAAAGTAGCTATATAGAGGTATCAGAACCTTCTCAGTGCATCCATGAATAAGACTTTATGACCTTGTTTGGTGTCGAAACATGTTGGATGAAATAATTTTCTAAATGCCTTGCTTGTGGATCCCACCTGCGATGTGGATATTTTAAAATGGAAAAATAAAGACGTAAGTTAAATTTTACAGAAGCCTGCGTTCCGCTGAATTTTTTCAATTCTTGTCTACATTGGAACCATTGCTCTGGACTTTCCGTGCAGGAACAGGTGTGTCGGTTCTTTAGTCTGCATTTAAAGGAGTGCTGGAAGCATATATCTTCTTCTATTGCTATCTATCAGCCTGGGCATGTGTCTCCCGCCACCGACACGCGTTTCGTCTTCTTCATCAGGGTATGTCAATAAACTACCATGTCTGACCAAGGAACCATGTGCTTGTGTGCTTATGAGCCGCTAAAAGAGAGGGAATCCCTAACACACTTATATATTTTGTGAAAAGACAACTGGTACAGTTAGCAACTAAACCTCCAGGTGGGTGTTGCTGAAGTACAACCAAACAGGATATACTAGCAGAAACCCTAGGAGGAGCAGAACCCAGGGGAGAGTAATCAAAACAGGCCAAGATTGATGCACAGAGAGGTAGAGTCAGGACAAAAAGGGGGAACCGAAACAGAGTCAGAACAAGCCGAGATCAGTAAACCAAGGGAGTCAGTCAGAGGGTAGGGAAGAGAACGGACAACAGAGATGGGAAAGAAAGGAGAAGGAGGGTAATACAGCAGGGGGTCTAAGGAGGGAGTTGGGCAATACACGAGGACAGACAGAGACAAGGAGGTGAGACCCTCCGTCTCATCTCCTTGTCTCTGTCTGTCCTCCTGTCTGTCCTCGTGTCTGTCCTCTGCTGGGAAAGCAGACACGGGGAAGGCAGTCAGGAGGGCTGAAGGAGGGGAGCGATAGCGGGACAGGATCAGGGAAGACACGAGCAGAGCACTAGCCGAGCACTAATCGAAGCTGAGAATATCACTGGCAGCGTGACAGCAGGGTCGGCACTGCCATAAAGTGGAGGAAGGTCCAAATCGTGGTTAGAAAGACCCCTCCCCCATGGTCAGGGAGAGGCTGAAAACCCAGAGGGGATCACACGGTGTAAGCCAGCTCTACAGGGGGCCGGCCAGCAGAGCAAGGCGAGAAACTGGCTCTGCAGAGTGACGGGCCTGCAGAGCATGGTCATGATATATATATTCTGTTCATATATATTGTATATTTAAATATATTCAGTATATATTTATAAATATTATACAAGTACAGTATATACACATATTTGAGTCTGGCAGCGGCTGTTAGAGGATTGTACAAGGACAGCAGAGTGGTGCGCAGGACTCCTCTATTGCCAGTATGATTACAGAATATAAACACTACAATTCCCCATGGAAGTCAAACTATTGTTCCCTGTAATCCATGTGACTTCTGTAAAGCATATCTCCAAATCAAGGGCAGAAAAGAAAACATAAAATCCACAATTGAAAATATAGAAAAATTAAGAATAAAACATAAAATAAGTAAAATAAGCACAAAATAAAAAGATATGAAATAGAGGAAAAATAATTATCAGTTTATTTATTTAGTTAAAAAAAAATAGGTGAAACATTCCCGATGTGCAACCAATAACACCCAGGAACGTTTCATTTTAATACATTAGATATTCGAGTGGAACAAAAAAAAAGATGCATTTTTATTTTGTATAGGGCCTGTAGGGTGGAAAATCCATCCAGCCGTCATCCGTCACCTGATCACTTCTCTAATAAAATGCCTTAAAATATAGACGTGCCAACTCCGGTGCCATAAACCTCTAAAATATAAACATTTATTAAATCCCAGTTAAAATCACATATATCAATTCATAGTGCACATGCCCTTGAGAAAGCCACAATAGGTGAAACGCGCGTTGGGGCTGCTGGAGCACTCATGGAGATCCTCTTCATTTGACATGGGTGAGTGGATAATTGGATTTTGATGCACCTTATGTGTGCGTTGGGGATGGAAGAAAATATACTGTGGCTAGTTTGGCTATGATATTAAATATGTAACCACTATCCTATCCCACTTTGATAAATTGGTACTGAAATAGAAACGCACCTGGTCTATGAAGTAGGTTTTCTTTCTAGGCTCTTCCCACTGGTATTTATGTCCATTTTTTTCCTTATGTACCTTATCTATGTACTATGAATTGATATATGTGATTTTAACTGAGATTTAACAAATGTTTATATTTTAGTGGTTGTTTTGTACTCTTTTTTTCTGGTTTGAATTATATCCTATGCAGACCTATGTCTTTTTATGTGATTTCTGTAATCCATATCTCCAAATCAAGTGCAGAACAGAAAATGTAAAAATCCACAATCCAAAATCTAGAAGAATTAAAAATAAAAAAATAAAATAAGTAAAATAAGGACAAAATAAAATAAAATAAAATAAATAAATAGGATAAAAAGAAATAAAATAGAGGAAAAATAATTATCAGCTTATTTATTTAGTAAAAAAAAATAGGTGAAACATTCCCGATGTGCAATCAATAACATCCAGGTACATTTCTTTTTAATACATTCGATATTCGAGTGGAACAAAAAAAAGATGCATTTTTATTCTGTATAGGGCCTGTAGGGTGGAATATCCATCCAGCCGTCATCCGCCACCTGATCACTTCTCTAATCAAATGCCTGGAAATATAGACGTTTCCCGGCAGCTTCTCATCCTCCACCCAACCCCGGTGCCATAAACCCAAGTCACGTTCAGAATCGCTCCGGCAGCTTTCATACATTAGGAAGTATTCAGATAAACAGAGGGATTTGTTTACGAGCTGTAGCTGTGGAAATAGCAGGTTGGGAGGCTGTATTTCTGAGGGTCTGATCATTAGGAACTCATTACATATTCATTCCAACAGCATCAATCATTGTGCTCCAATCTGATATTCATGTGAAAGTCTCACTTGTAGGGGTTTATTGCAACAGTAATCATGAGCCGGGAGTGTTCAGTCTTGCTCTCTGACTGCTTATCGGCACACAGCAAATTCTCCCGGAGACAACCCTTCTCGGTCTACGCTCCATCTATATCGGGATGTGTTTCCAGTGAGACACAACGTTACAACATCACATCTGCACTTCCAGTCAATATTCTCCATTAGAGATGAGTCAACCTTAAAAAAGTATCTGTTTCATTGATTTTTTTAGCAGGAGAATCAACCAGATTTGCAACAAATCTCGAACCTGGCAAATCGATTCCACCATCTTCATACGGAGAAGATGCTTTAGCGGGTATACAATGCAATCTAACCACGGGAAGGCTTCAACTTTGCAATTAAACACTACCTTATACCCACCTTCCAAACTAAATTTATAAAAATATCACTGATGCATCTACAACAAAGAAACACTGCAAATATTCATTAATAATATTCTACGAAGTAACCAATAATTCATCGAGCACTCATTTTATGGGTCAGAAACATAGAAAAAAAAAGAATCAAATTGTATCACTATTAAATAGCAGATCTACTCCTAATCAACAATTCTAACCAGAAAAAATATAACCTCTAAAATATAAACATTGATTAAATCTTAGTTAAAATCAAATATATCAATTCATACTGCACATTCCCTTGAAAGAGCCACAATAGGCGAAACACGCGTTGGGGCTGCCAGATCTCTCTCGGAGAGCCTCTTCATTTGACATGGGTGAGTGGATAATTGGATTTTGATGCACCCTATGTGTGGTTTGTGGATGGAGGAAAATATACTGTGGCTAGTTTGGCTGCGATATTAAATATGTAACCACTATCCTATCCCACTTTGATAGATTGGTACTGAAATAGAAACGCACCTGGTCTATGAAGTAGGCTTTCTTTCTGGGCTCTTCCCCACTGATATTTATGTCCTCTTTTTCCTTTTATACCTTGATCTATGTACTATGAATTGATATATGTAATTTTAACTGAGATTTAATAAATGTTTATATTTATTGGTTGTTTTGCACCCCATTTTTTTCTGGTTTGAATTCTATCCTATGCAGACCTATGTCTTTTTAAGTGTTCATCATTGAAAGTGAATCTGTCAGCAGGTTTTCACCATCATATTATTTATATGTGCATGTAGCTCTTTCAGAGAAAAGTCCAGCAATACCTTTACATGGCTGGTCCATTCCTCTGTTTCTGAGAAATCAGCATTTGAATTCATATGTAAATGAGGCTGAAGAACTATATGTACAGTAGATCTGAAGCCTCCATCACTCCAGCTCTATTTCTGACCTTCTCCTGCTAGACCAGCAGCCTTTATGCTGTGTGACATCAGGCAAAGGAGCTGTCAGTTGAGCAGGAGGAGGTGGATCTCGATCTTGAGTGACAGAGGCTTCAGATTTACAAATAGCTCTTCAGCTTCATTTGCATTTTAATTCAAATGCTGAGTTCTCAAGAATGATGGAACGGACGGGCCACGTAAAGATACTGCTGGACTTGTTTTCGAAAGAGCTACATGGGCATATAAATAGTTTGAGAGGTGAAATCCTGCTGACAAATTCCTTTTAAAGCTTATATAAACAGTTGTATTGAAAAAAAACCCATACTATTTTGTGTCTATAGATCTGATGTAGGAACAGGCCTAGAATGAGGACATATACTGTATACTGTATATAGAGCAATCCTGCAGCCATACTCCCTTCCATCCACCACTACTTCTAACTAAGGTCTCATTCACATGACCTATTTCTTTTCTTTTTTTTCATACTAGAAAAAATTAGCCATTTGTCATCAGCTCCAATTTTCATTCATTTATTTTTGGTCCATGTGTCCATTTTTACCACCAATGTGGCATCCATTTTTCTCATATACAAAAAAAAAAAGATCCAAGTTTCTCCGACCAATTAGACTGTAAAAAAGGCCAAATCTTTAATGTCTTTTCTTTTTTTTCATGGATCAAAAACGACCATGTTGCTACTTTCCATTTTGCAGGCAATCGTCCTGCAAAAAATCACTTTCATTCACGTAAACATCCCCATGAACTATAATAAGGATTTGTTCTATCAATGAGCACATTGTATATCTTTGCAAGATATAGGGTACAAATAAAGGTGGGTATGGCAAACCAATCTGACTACACGGTCTGTTACCAGGGGTGTAACGATCGCGGCTGCAGAGGTTGTGACCACAACTCTACCCCAACGCCTGTTTCAGCTGGATGTGTGTCCGATTGCGCACATCCAGCTGAGATGTATTGTGGCACAAAGACTCATCGGGTCATACAATCTTATGACCAAACAGTGGCCATCAGCTGATGTCGGCTGTACCGTGACTGAAGGCGCATGACAGTGATGTCTTGCATTGCTATAACATGGACGCCAATGTCAGCTGACAGCCACTGCGTGCTGGCGACTGAAGAAGACGCTGCATGACGTGGGAGCTGAGGAAGTTAAGTAGAATGTTTTTTTTTTTTCTTGCATTAGAGACAGAACAGATGGGGACATATTTAACAGGATTTGGAAATGTATACCAGGAGGGGCTAAGGAAGGGGACATATATACCATGATGGCCCAGGATGGTGCTCATATATACTAGGATGGGGAACATATATACACTGATGGGGCCCAGGATGGGGACATATATACCTAGAAGGGGACATATTTACTAGGATGGCAACATATATACCAGGATGGGGTACATACCGTGTTTCTCCAAAAATAATACACTGTCTTGTACTTTTTTTGCCCCCCAAAAAAGCACTAGGGCTTATTTTTGGAGAAGGTCTTATTCTTGGAGAAACCCGGTTAGGGGGTAAGTTTACCCCCCAAAAAAGCAGACCCCCCACTTCCCAGGAGACTCATACTTACCAGACCCGGACATCTGCGTGGCCCCCAGGTCCTCCCTGTGATCTCCGGTGGGTGCTGCACGCTGTGCTTTCCTGTTTCTGGCTGACACACTCACAAACAGCAGATCGCACATACACACACTCATTCATCCCATCCAGCGTTACAGAATGCTTCCGGCCGCAGGGAATGATGGGAGGAAGTCACATGTTTGCAGGTCCTGTAAGCCAGCATTGTGGCAGGTCCTTGCGCTCCACTACCAAGCATCTCAAGATTCTGCCGGTGAGAAGAAATCGGTGTTGCTGGATGTGCTGAGTATGTGTGCGGGATCCGATGTTTGTGTGTGAGATTGGATGTGTGTGGGGGGTGCGATTAATGCAGGTCCTCTGCCCTTGCGTCTGGTGAGTGTAATTGCCGGGTGCCGCTGTCTATAATGAAGTGTCCTGCAGTATCTTTAACTTTTGTTAGCTGCACGGATACTTCATTATTCAACCGCGACTAGGGCTTATTTTTGGGGAAGGGCTTATATTTAAGCCTTGCTCTGAAATTGCTGAAAATCCCCACTAAGGCTTATTTTTGGGGGAGGTCTTATTTTTGGAAAAACAGGGTATTTACTAGGATAGGGGACATTTACCAGGAAGAAGCCCAGGATGGGGTACATTCGAACAGGATGAGGGACACTGCTACATAATGGGGGCGGGGCAACTCATATATCTTTATAGGATTTAGAACTCTATAAGGGCCCATACCTTTGACCAACATGCGGGGATGGGGGGGCCCAGTCAAGATTTTGCACTTGGGCCCATTGAACTCTAGTTAGGCCATTGTCTTTTACCATAGATAGACATGCATGTACAGCGGTACTGTAGACACAAAGTAATAGAATACTTTAATTAAGATTATTAAGAATATTTTGCCTAGGTGCTTTTTCATTTTAGATTCATTAGAGCAATAAAAAGCCTTTTGCCGTGAAGATGATCACAGCCTTTGATTCAGCAACAAAGGAAAATGCTGCATTCAGAAACGCCTTGACCCTTTTCTTTGACCACTGATCTGGGCACCATCATGAACAATAAGAAAGTGCAAGCACCAGATCTCCATTCACATCGCTTCCCGTTTACCAAGTGACAAATCAAGAACTAAAGTGCTGTAAGCAAATATTTACTGTCCATGATTGCACTAAAAACACAGTATCATTCTAGCGCCACTAATAACAGGTTCGTTCCCAGAGAAAATCCACTTCAAGTGATATTCTGATAGGTCATTGAGACCTGCGAGAAGGTATCATCTTGGTAAAGTACATAAAACCTTTTAGCGTTGATGAAACATTTCCATAACTCAGAATTCCAGCACACTAGCTAAGGATTCCTTCAATAGGATGGAGACGATAGAAAATGGATTTGAGGGACTCTTGCTAATATAGTGTAAGGGGGTACAAGGCTGTGCCACCCCCGCAGGGGTAGCCGGCGTTATATATAGATGTGTAATAAAGTTATGCTGTTTGCTGTGTGGCCACCAGGTGGCAGTGTGACCCGAGTGACCCCTTCCCTGGTACCCCGTGGGTAGGAAGGGGTTAGTTACAGGGAGGGCGTGATGTTATAAAAAGGGAAAGTTGCAGGTAGAAGAAAGAAGAGTCCCCACTATGAGAAACAGAGCAAAAACCCAAACGATTGATTTGACCCTCAGGGTCAAACCCATACCCCGGACACGAGGGGTCCTAAACGAGTAGGACTGAAGAGAACTATGTCCCCTGCTGGTGGGGTTTAATCTAGATTGTGTGACTGGCGTCCGTTCCCTGGAAAGAATTCCCAATGATTCCCTTCAAGCGACTGACGGTAAGTGTGCCCCTAAGTATAGGTTGGGGACCGAGCGTGTAAGCAGAAGATGAGCCTGTCATGCATTGTAATGTCTAAAGAAGAGATGAGGGGCCTAGTGGTGCTTTCTGAGAAACAGGTGCCAGGGAAGAGGTTGGCCGGTAAATTGAATTATGTAATGGAAACTAAAGGGAACCCTGTTGGGGTCAGAAGCGGTGCCTGCAAGAGGTGGGATGTGGTTGAGAATAATAAAGTTACAGTGATTGCAAAAGACTCTCGTGTGACCAAGTGATTGTGACAGTGGATGAATGAACTTGTCCTGGAGAACTGCACTGGAGTGGTGACTGTGGTGCAATAGGTTAACGTCTGGCCTCGATGCGGCCTAGAAGCCTCTGTGACGGCTATAAAGGCCCCCACTAGCCACCCCAACATTAGCACCATAGTGTATGCCACATATTATTTCTGGTTTCCTGGTGGCGTAGGGATGTCCTTAGAGAGGGTCATAAACCTAATGTAACCACTTTTGGGAGCAACAGAAGAAACTGTGTATGCAGATATAGCAGACATGTTCCCCATTGCTACACAAGGAGAAAAGGCTGACAGTTATAATGTAAAGTATATAGGTATGATGACTTAAAGGGTTGGACACTACTTGGAAAGCCATTTCTAAACATTAAATTGCCCCACGTAAAGTATGAATACCCCATACGCACCTCCCAGACCACCATAGCTTCAGCAATGTCGACACATTGTCTCCTGGGAATTACCTAACATTGTTAAGTCATGTGAGAGCTGCTCATCAGCCTCACAGTTGCATCTGAATGAAGTGTGAAGGCTGCAGCCAATCAATAGCCGCTGATTGGCTGCAGTAGTCATATGACATATTAATGTAGGGAAAACATAAACAAAACATAGAGGGGTAGCTATAGTCTTACTAAACCTATGTACCTGTTGCAAATTTCAGCTTTCAGCAGAATTATCAGCTGAAACTGTTTTACTTGGGATGTACAGTATTCGCTGTGTTATCATCATAAAAATCTAGAAATTCTGGAACAGAGCACATACAAACAAATTAAAGAGGTCAAACAGCAACCTGGAGCACAGAGGCATCTGCTGTCTGCTCTCGCATAAGCCTGCAGCTGTTGTACACTCCAATAGGACAAATTCAGCATCTATGGTTAATATTATAGCAAAAGTTCTTTTGGAGGTAAAAAAGTAAAGTTTCCTTAAAGATCATCAACTAAGGCTCCTTTTATATATATATATATATATATATATATATATATACTGAATATATAGTTGTAAAAAGCAGTCTATACTGTACGTTGTCTCCTGTCCATTACAAATGACAAGTACACAATCCAATCATTTATTTGTCTTCTACGTAATAATGGAGTCGTATTTGTGTCACGATTTGTATTTCTATAAATAGTAGTAAAACATTCCCATCGACTCCCAGGGAGCAATGATTTGGGGATCCCGAAAGATTCAGGCATCACGGAGAAATACTTTGATTAGGTGAATGAATAAATCTAGAAAAACTGAGAAATAGGCA
This sequence comes from Anomaloglossus baeobatrachus, assembly GCF_048569485.1. Taxonomy (NCBI): domain Eukaryota; kingdom Metazoa; phylum Chordata; class Amphibia; order Anura; family Aromobatidae; genus Anomaloglossus; species Anomaloglossus baeobatrachus. The sequence goes on along the minus strand of NC_134356.1, from coordinate 605,209,101 downwards.
TTAAATCTACTCCCTGCTGTGTCAGCATTTGATTGAAAACACATAGAGCAAGCTATATTGCTGCCTCAATAACATGTAAGCGCTCAGCCATATAATAACTTCTCTTTTTTTAATGCTCCTTTCATTTTTCCGAGCACGTGTGTGCAAGCGTTCATGGTAATAAGGTTATTAATCTGCACGGCACAGCCTACAAATACTGATAAGGTCAGGGCTACCTTCGGTGGTCTTATGGTGTAGGATGGAAGCCACCATTGCGCCAAGTGACGGGAGAGAGAGAGGAGACGTGCCAACCGCAAGAATTAAACTGTAATGTAATGAATCTTTGTGTTCACTATTTAGGAGGTTTCTGATCTATAAACCTATGGGCAAAAGCAAACTACAGCATAGAAAAATACAAACTGTCTCAAATATACAGTTGAAACCAGAGGTTTACATACATGATCTATAAAGACACATCTGCATGATTTTCTCACTATCTGACATGAAATCAGAATAAACCTTTCCCGTTTTAGGCCAATTAGGAACCAAAATAATTGAGAGAGAGGATGTTTTAAGGCATTTTGATTACTTTCTGCAAATTCAAAAGTTTCCATACACTAAACAATATGGGACAGCCCATATGATGATGTCATGTCTCCTTCCTGAGCGGTATGATGGCTGGACATTCCCATCTTTTTTTGTACTTGTGTATAATTGTTTGTACAGATGAAAGAGGCACCTTCAGGTATCTGGAGATTACACCCAAGGTTGATCCAGACTTGTGCAAGTCCACAATTCTCTTCCTGAGATCTTGGCTGATCTCTTTTGACTTTCCCATGATGCTACACAAAGAAGCAGTGTGTTTCAGGTGTATATTAAAATAAAGCCACAGGTGTGTCTCTAATTAACTCAGATGTGGCCAGTAAACCTATCAGAAGCTTCCAAAGACATGACATCATCATACGGGCTGTACCATATTGTTTAAAGGCATAGTACTCTTAGTGTACTGTATGTAAACTTTTGACTGTGGTCATTAAATGACCACTAGGATGCTACATATACTTGTTTAGCTGTGGCATGTGTAAATTGCTTCTTTTTGAGCTCCACATTCAGTAGTCACCTGGGCAAAACAGCGGCTGCGACTAGTAGGGTCTCCCCAGCACAGCGAGCGATGACTTCACATATTTTAAATCAATCTTTTCATGAATGTGGGAATATTTTGGAGGAAATCGGGAATCTATACCAACATCATGGTCAAAATCCCATTGGGGTAAAATGTTCACAAACAACAATCTATGCTAGCAAGGACTTGGAGTATTTATCTGCTATATACCAATTCTTGCCATTAATTATAGTGAATTAATTGGATTCTATCCACACCTTGTGAGTTGATACACGGCACTTCTGGGGTGGTGCACAAGTAGGGGCCAAAACCGTCTCACGTAGATGTAGAAACTTGGCACTCAAGATAAATGTGAATAATGGTTTTTGTTGTGAAGAACTTGTAGGACCATCACAAGCACAGACTTTTTGGTTAAAAGACCTTCATCAGTGTGCGTGCAGGGGGTCCAAATAAAGTATAGGAGCATGGTGAGCGGCGTAGCCACACAGGCAGCGGTAGACACTGTGTCATACCCAGCTACGCCGCTCGCCATGCTTATATACTTTCTGAGGACACGCTGCATGCACTGCTGAAGGTCTTTTGACCGAAATACCTGTGCTTGTGCTGGTCCTACAAGTTCTTCATAATAAAAACCACTGTTCACATTGATCTTGAGTGCCAAGTTTCTACATCTATCCACACCTTGTCCTCAGAAGCCTCCCATCATTATATAAAAATGTTGGGACCACCATGAGAACACTAAGTCATAAATCTTGTCGTCTGTTTTATAAAAGTAAACTGTGGAAATATGTTATAGGGGCAGGTTAGGATCAGAATTTATGTCATTCTTAGATTATTTTTAGGATTTTTTGAGCTGAGAAAAGCCAGAGAATAGACTGGCAAATATTCCTGCATTGGCGTCATGTGGGAGTAAGGTCCCCAAAAAAATAACCCCAACTAGAGGAGCGCCCCATTTTTATTTTTCAAGTGTATCTGGGGTTAGATAAATAAAATGACAGAAGAAAGTTAAAGAAATGAAAAGACAGAACAACGTAATACAAATAGGACAAGCCGAGCGTGCCTTATTACAGAGCAGCAGCGCCATTACTCCGGGACAGCGGAGCACACTTCCCAGTTTCCGAGAGTCGCCTCCTCCTCCGCACATAGACATGGACGCAGTGGAGAGATTATTTTTGCATACACAAATACGGCTTTTATCTGGGCACGGCGACACATCTCATTAATCGTGGCTTTTATGATGCAACCTTCTCCCTGGATCAGAACAATTTACAAGCGAATTATCTGTCACACCATGAAATCATCCATATTGTAAGTGTTTAGGAATCACGCGTCTGAGCGAATTCTCTGCACGCTGCATCGCATACCAGTGCCGGAGGCATTAAGACATATATATATAGGATTACGGTATATAGGGAGAAAATACTGTATATAGAAAGCTGCATAACCTTTTATTAAAGTGAACCTTCAAAATGGAGTAGAGAAGGGGTTAATGCCGCACATCAGCCAAATGAAGATGTAGAAATGTTGATGATAATTAACTCTCTTTTTATTCCATAGGTCTACGCGTTTCGAGGTAAAAACCTCTTCCTCAGGACCAGTACATCAACAAACTGCTTTTTGTTGATGTACTGGTCCTGAGGAAGAGGTTTTTACCTTGAAACGCGTAGACCTATGGAATAAAAAGAGAGTTAATTATCATCAACATTTCTACATCTTCATTTGGCTGATATGCGGCATTAACCCCTTTCTCTACTCCATTTTGAATGCTCATCCACGTGGGGCTGCAGCAGACGCCATTATCTCATGCGTACTAGTGGTTGTGACTGTCACAACCCGTTCAGGTGAGTTTATATATGTTTTGATATACAGCACTGATCCATCTGGTATTACACTATCAGCGCTCCTTATTTTTAGATTAAAGTGAATCTGTTACTGTCAGCACTTTATTATAATCATTTTATTTATTTGGCGCCAACATATTCCACAGCACTGTACAACCAATTGAAGTATTGGTATGGCTGTATAGGTGCAATAAAACTTATATTTTTTATAGAGATCCGATCGTCCATTGATGAGAGATCTAGGGTAGAAACCATATGTAAATGAAGCTGTAAGTGCATAGGGGTGTGTCAGTGCACTTAGACACGTGACACGCCCCCAGCCTGATTTGCATATGGCTTCTATGCCAGATTTCTCATGATTGGTGCATCGGATTTCTTCAAGAATGTCATCTTTTTAATTGGGGGGGTTGGGGGGACAAGCCCCCCCCCCCGTAGTCATGCCTGTAATATCTGTGCCGATTGCTCTTCCTCAGGATTTTGGCACCTTCAGTCCTGTTTTTTCCTGGGACTTTTGGTGCCACTAGATCAGTGCACTATGAGGGTAATTATCTGCTTTTGATCACTCTTTTCTGAGAGCCCTGGGCAGGACTGCCTGCTATATAAACCCCTGTGTCTCTGACCTCCATGTCTTTAGCTACCCTCCTCATTCAGGGAAATGGATGAGCATCAATACCCGACCCAAAGATAAGAGTGACACTATTTCTGAAAGAAAGAAGCCATATTTTTCTAATTACATGCAATCCATATAATTATTATTAACTTAAAAGCCTGTAACTATTTTTATCTTATTTATCCCTTTTATCTTTCTGTAAATTTCATTAAGGCCTCAGTACCTTATCACAACACGCCAGTAAAAACAGGCTGCAATTCACATCACAAACACTGGGGGGCCACATGGAGACATATACTGCAAGCATCACCCAACAGAGTACTCCAAAATCATGTGGTTTTTTATTTTTCCAATCTGGCCACACATATTGGGATGTAGCAAGCCAGCCATAAAGAAAATTAAGGACATACAGTATACATGTAGAAATCATGAATGATGATTCTGTAGGACCTGGTGATCAGATGATTGCTGGGTGTCTGCTAGCAAACCAGACACCAGGTCCTAGCAGTCAACTATTTTGGTGATGTCTGGCACAGCAGTAGGCTTTGTTCCTCCTATGGATGTGCCAGTTACAGTGGAAAAAATGATCATTAAAAAGAAAAAATGCACCCTAGAGATGTTTTTTTGTTTTCTTTGGGGCCAAATAATTATAAATATGTATACAAAAAATCTTTAAAATAAAGATTAAAAAAGAAAAAAATATATAAAAAGTATCAGCTATAAACGATTTGGACAACAAACTTAAAAATAAATTAATTAATTAAAAAAATAAAAATAAATAAATAAAAAAAAAAAAAATATATATATGCACATATAACAAAAAAACATAATAAAAAAAAACAAACAAAAACCAGAAACCTATAAAGTTAGGTATGTACACAACTGTCATGACCTGGATAATTCATTTAACAGGTTAATTGGAAGGAATTTTGATTAGTATAAAGTATGATTAAAAAAACTTGGAATGTTTTGCTCTTACATCCACTTTGATTCCCTTCACAATCAATTTTCTCATTGGACAGTTAAAGGGAATCTGTCACCAGGTTTTTGCCACCTAATCTGAGAGCAGAATAATGTAGGAGCAGAGATCCTGATTCCAGTGATACCACTTACTGGGCTGCTTAGTGTCGTTTTGATAAAATCACTGATTAACCAACAGGAGATTATTATTACAGGACTACTTGTCCTGCTGCAGGTAGTCCAGCATATTCATGAGCTCTGTATAACTGCTAGATCTACAGCAGAGAAAACATTGACCCTATTAAAATTAAAGCAAACAGCTCAGTAAGTGACACATCGCTGGAATCGGGGTCTCTGCCTCTACATTATGCTGATCTCAGATAAAAGAGCAAAAACCTGGTGACAGATTCCCTTTAAAAATATTTCTCTAACAGATTCTTAGGCAAATGGTGCAACATTTTTAAATAAAACCCAATTAAAAAAAAACAACAACATGCATATATGTAAGGAAAAAAATGGACAACTCCCTTTAATGTCCATTTAAGCCTTGTTAAAGAGGAGTTCAAATAACACTTTTGCGCTGAGCTGTAATATGGAAATCGCAGACTCCTGTGGCACCCTCCTGTGATCTCTGATTTTAAGTGGATGCATGCAGAATGAAACTGTCATCATGCTTCATCATATTACGGAGCTATTACTTGAGCACTATATGGCAGCACAAGTGCATATTATTGAGTCACAGGAAAGCTGTATGCCTGCATATATTCCTGCACATCGTTCCGCTGTAGTCAGGAGCCCGTAGATTGACCCAAATTAAGAATTGATGTATTGGACTAAGTTTATGACGGGGGCTGACAGCACAAAACATGAAAAGCTCTGGAGTGCCACCTACGGTGTGTATTAATGGCCTGCGACCTGCAGATCTATATATAAAGTGACACAGGACACTGCCAGCCCATCCTCTACATGCAGCAGATCTATCATGGCTGATTTTTCGGAGCGATCCATACCAGGTTAGCTAGATATTCTAAGTACAGTAATGTCTGACATGCAGAAAGTATCCCGGCAATCAATGACAGCGGCTGATCTGACATTGATTAAGAGAAGGGTCCTCTCACCTTCCGATTCCTCCTGGGTTATACAGTTAGACACCAGTAACATCATTGATTTTTTTTTCTCCTGTACCTCAACCTGTCACTAGATACAATACAGATCTGGAGCCGCTGAGTTTCCCGCTAAATCCTTGCCTGCCTCTAATCCTGCATGCCTGGAGGTCATTTCTAAAGATAAGCCCGCCGGACCGGTGACATGGGCCTCTGGTTAGACGTGACAGCTATATGTAGAATATCAGCTCCTCGACGCCACTGACAACCCCGATCAATATCCATTGTGAAAAATGAATTACAAAAACCCTACAATTCAATGGGATATAGAGAACCGAGAGTGGATAGCCTAACGAAGTCTGCCTTTGATGCGGGGCTGTCTAAATGCATCCTTAGCGGTTTGGCAGATAAGTCCATATTGTGTAGGGACCTGAGAAGCAATGTAATGAAAAATAACAGGAGCAGCCAAGACCAAAATGGAGAAGGAGGGAGGGGGGGGGGTTAAAAAACAATTCTTTACACTATCACACAGCATGTACTGTATACTGTATACTAATGTAGCTGAGATCTGCTAAATCTGACAAGTCAAAATATACTATGACCCTACTGAGGGCTAAACGGAACCTGATTCATGCTGCCAAAACCATGGGAGGATGAATCGGAGCTTTGCTGCACAAAATGCCCCAGAGAACATATACTTTAAGGCCAGAGTCACACTTGCGAGTGCCTCGCGTGTAACTCGCACAAGTCTCTCATTGAATCACTCGGCACGGACTCACACTCTCCTGACAGGAGCGGGTCAGTTGCATGTATGTCTATGCAGCTGAAACGCTCCTGTTCGGAGAGTGTGAGTCCGTGCCGGGGGATTCAATGAGAGACTCGCGCGAGTTACACGCGATGCACTCGCAAGTGTGACTCTGGCCTTAGGCTGAGAACGCATGGAGATTGCCGCGAGTGCTCATATGACACTCTGCACACGCTCGCAGCACAGTAGGAGTCGAGTGTCATGAGAGTGTCATGCGACTGTGGTCCGATTGTGCGATCAGACCACAGTTGCGGAGGGGAGGGAGGGATTTATCTCCCTATCTCCTCCATTGCCAGCTGATGCGAGAATCGCACTGCTCTCGCGTTACACGTCTCATGCAACACGAGAGCAGTGCGATGTTTCTCTCGCCCCATAGACTTGAATGGGTGCGATTGAAACAAGCTCGCATTGCACCCGCAGCATGCTGCAACTGTTTTCTCGGTCTGATTAGGGCTGAGAAAACAATCACTCTTTGGAGCTGCCCCATAGAGTAATATTGGTCCGAGTGGAATGCGATTTTTTATCGCATTCCACTCGCTCTGTATTATTAACTGGGTGTACTAGGCCTAAAGATTCGACAGGAGACAAGTAATCCGGTGCTGCCCCAAGCCGTCTTCTCCCAGCACGCCAAAATTATTGACAGGTCTCTTCCGTAGTGAGACACAAGTCAGTCGCCTTGGAGAAGCCGGCTGGATCTATAAAGTATATTCTCCGAAACGCCAGAGCGGTTCAGATTATAACATACCTGGCTTCAATCTCGCAGCCAGACTCCAATTCATCCTGCCCGCGCATTGAGCAACATAAATCAGTTACCTGTTATTTCAGATGACATTTCAGAATAACTGTCCAGTAGGCTTGTACTGGCCCACCTGAGAGTAGGAGAATCCTCTGGTGGGCCCCTCTGCAGTAGTATTTCACTTACCCACCAACATAATCAGAAATTGGCACACTACACTTGATCCACTATGTAAATAGGAAGCATGTCATTATTTATTTTTACAACCTACCCAGTATATTATTATATAGAAGCATAAGTAAATTTGTGAATGTAACATTTGCATGTAGTTGGTCAGTGGCCCCCAGAGCCAATGTTACTGGTGGGCCTCTGCCGTCCCAGTCTGACACTGGTCCTCAGTATAGAAATCTTTACTGTGATGTGAAGAATAAGTGTTTAGGTCCAGTTTTAGGATCACATTTTGGGACTGGTGGACCCCTGCCGCCCCAGTCTGACAAAACACTCCAGTATGTAAATGAGGAATTACAATATTTCTGACTAGAGATGAGCAATCTTTAGAAATTTGAATTTACCAACTTCGTTTAGTTTTCCCCTAAAATTTGATTTGTGGCAAATATATTTGCAAATGGTAGAAAGCTTGTAATAGCTCAGAATATACATGAGGAGGAGAGAAGAGAGAGGACCCTGCTGCGGTGAACGTTCCCTTTAAGACCAACTCCTTTTCGGATCCTTAGTTGTCATCATTAGCTGCATAATGTGGACTCTTTACCCTAGAAGTTGAGTATTACGTAAAATAAATCTGTCACCAGCTTTTGCAACCCAATGTCATGAGTGTATGTTACTTGGGGGAGACCTCGGGTGAGTCTGATGTCAGAAGGTCACAGCGCCTTGCCGCTGGCAGGTTCACTACTGTTATTTGATAACATCTCCTTGATGTGGTGCTGTAAGGGTTAAGCATCCTTTCCTGCCTGGCTGCTGGCTGTAGCTTCCAATCTCAGGTGTGGCTCTTTGGGATCACTCCCCTTCCTTTTTTACGTCATGTGATCTGATCACATGATGCCTGTGATAGAAACCGAATCCCTCATTTCTATGTTGTCCACTTTGGAAGGAGCCTGATCTTGAAGAAGTCTGTCCTGTTGTGTGCAGCGGTGGTGTTTGCTGCACTGAAGCCGCCAGGAGTGTCTTTTCCTTTGCATGTCTATTTCCCCTGTTTGTATTTCTACCCTCGTGTTTCTGTATTGTAGTGGCGAGTCTAGTGATCTCGTCATCCTGCTCACTACCCATAGTGAGTGCATGGCTAGCTGAAGGCCTAAGGTATCCGGCTAGGCAACAGGGTATAATAACCTTTATAGAGACACTAGGGAGCTTAGGAGTCAGCTTGAGGAACAGGAGGTGTCCCCTCACCCCTCTGCCTAGCGGCAGGGACCCCTCTGTTACCTGTGTGTTGTAACATCTTCTGGGGGTTTACCCTGCTAGTCAGTGACACCTAATCTGAGAGCAGCATAATGTAGTAACAAAGACCATGATTCCAGTGATGTGTCACTTACTGGGCTACTTAATTCAGTTCTGATTAAATCACTGTTTTATCAGCAGGAAATTATCAATAGGGGACTAGTAACCTGCTGCCATGTACTCCTCTATATTCATAAGCACTGTATAACCCCGCCCACACCACTAATTGGCTGCCTATGCATAGTGCACAAAGAAAGCTGCCAATCAGTGGTGTGGGCGGAGCTCAGCATTCAAAAAACTGTTCTTATATGCAGCAGAAAAAAATTTGATTTTATGAAAACCTGATTGCAATATTTAGGGTTTCTGCCCCTATATTATGCTGTTCTCAGGTGGGGTAGCAAAAACCTGATGACAAATTCCCTTTAATTTTCAATTTTACACATGAAAGTATTAAATAAATAATAAAGTAATAATAAAAGACACTTTTAGTGTCTCTCCATCCATACCACTGCTTCCATATGTAAAAGTGAGCTGACAGGTTCCCTGTAATAAATCGGATATTTCATAATAAGCTCAACAGTGATAAAATAAAAGGTGGGAGGAAATAAATAATGTGCGATCCCGCTCCTTTAATAAATAAAAATAAAACTGACGCTAGAAATAATGAACTTGTCCAAATAAATGATGACGGCACACGAGGTGGTGTGTACATGGCATATGGAACGGAGAACCAGGAATTTATGGTCGGGGAATAAATAGAAGTAATTGACCCTTGGTCGGATTGAAGCATCAACAAAATACTTAAAATACAATTAGATATGTGGATGGGAAATATTACAGAAGGGTAGAAATAATATTAGCGGCACTCCTGAAGGTAATTGAGGTGATTCCACATTGCATCCAGCAGGGGGCGCTGCACTACTATAATGTGGCACCATCTGGCAGGGGATTGTTGGCACACTGCTGGCACACAGATGTGTCCACTATTACAAATTTTTATAAAACCCTAATTTTTCACAGTACAAATCCAACATGTGGTTAGAATATGCAAGCAAAATCCTTGCCAGACGGTACTTCTCTCCACAACCACTAGGTGGCCACATACAGTTACATATAGCATAAGCGTCTCCCAAAAGAGTATCACAAAGTCACATTTTTCCAAGCCACAAATAAAGGTGAGGAAGGTTCTGTGGAAGCAGATGTCTCCTACAATACATTTATATTAACTATTCATATTCTCATAACGACACTTTTCTAAGTTTTACAACTCTGCAAGTCTCTCTATGACTATTCTGTAAAACTAGATCTGTCATAAGATTTCACAATACACCATCTAAGGGCTACTTTGCAAGCTGCGACATCGCAAGACGATGCTGCAATGTCGAGCGCGATAGTCCCCGCCCCCGTCGCAGTAGCGATATCTTGTGATTGCTGCCGTAGCAAACATTATCGCTATGCCAACTTCACATGCACTCACCTGTCCTGCGACGTCGCTCTGGCCGGCGACCCGCCTCCTTCCTAAGGGGGCGGGTCGTGTGGCGTCACAGTGATGTCATATGGCAGGCGGCCAATAGCAGCGGAGGGGCGGAGATGAGCAGGATGTAAACATCCTGCCCACCTCTGTCCTTCCACATTGCAGCCAGGATGCAGGTAGATGTTCCTGGCAGGAACGAGGAACAACATCGTACCTGTCGCTGCAGCGGCATTATGGAAATGTCGGACCCTACACCGATGATACGATAACGACGCTTTTGCGTTCGATAATCGTATCAAAAAGGATTTGCACACTACGATATCGACTGCGACCCTGGATGTGCGTCACTTTCTATTTGACCCCACCGACATCGCACCTGCGATGTCGTAGTGTGCAAAGCCCGCCTAAGACATGATGAAGATATCTTGTTTACTGTGAAAACTTATCAGAATGGCTGTGTAAACCTTTTTAAAGGTTTCTTTGCCCACTGAGCTTGATTGTCAGTTCCTCAGTGTCCCTCCTCTCTGCTGCTGAGATCTCACATAGGTCAGTATGAGCTGCAACTGTCAGTCAGGTCTGGGTGTCAGTTTGGTACTGCTAATGTCGCGGGCGGAGGAGGGGACGCCGCGCTCTCCCACTGCTGCTCGGGTCCGGCTGCCGCGGCTGCTGCGGCCTGCTGCTGTTCGGTGGCTCGAGCGGTGGGCCGGATCCCGGGGACTCAAGCGGCGCTCCTCGCCCGTGAGTGAAAGGGGGTTGTTGGGTGTGGGGATGGTTTATTGTCCGTGACGCCACCCACGGTTGTGGTGATTTGTAGCACCACCGCTGCTCAATATGGGGATCCCGGGAGTGGTGATGCGGAGCAGCCAGGTGTTGTGTTGCCCCTCCGTGGGTAGGGGTTGGTGATCCCGGGGCCCAGTGATGGTGTGGAAGGTGCAGGGCCTGGCGGGCGCAGGGACGCGGGGGCAGCGCTGTGCCTTGCGGCACTGTGGTACTCACTCAGCCTGAGACGATGACACAGTTTTACGGTAAACCACACGGCTGGAAAGACGGTTCCCACGGACGGCTGCACTTGCTCTCCCAGTAGGTAACGGTGATGTCCCTTTGACCTGCACCTAGTGTTTCTCTGTTGGTAGTGATGGGTTCCCACCGGTAACCCGCTCCCTGGCTTGGATATGGGCCGGAGGAGCCCTACTTTGCCCGCAGATGCTGGCCCTGAGGAACTGGTGCCCTGGCGGTGGCGGTGTTCCTCCTTAATGTTTGGATTTTTGCCTTCAGTCGGGACTTGGTTGTTGGGGGATCGACGTCCCCTTCACTGACGGATTCGGCAAATTATGGCGACTCCTAGCCTTGCCGGGGTCCGAGAGGCCCCTGCCCTGGTGCTGACTGTCCTTCGTATACTGCTCCAGACCGCCGGGCCACTACTCGTCCGCGGTCCTTCCAGCAACCTCCGAGCAGTCCCCCTCCAGACGATCACCGCTGTTGCTGACCTTGCTGACCTGTCCTGCACTTAGCTGGACTAACTTCAGGTCTTTCTACGCTCACTTTTGCTCCTTTTCTTCTTTGCTCCACTACCACTTCACTTTCACTTAGTTGTTTACTCCTTCACTCCCCTAGCTTAACTGAGGGTTCTTCCCGCCTCCAGAGCTGTGTACTCCTCGGTGGGCGGAGCCAACCGCCTGGCCCACCCCCTGGTGTGAACATCAGCCCCTGGAGGAAGGCAACAAGGATTTTAGTAGCTTTGGTGTTCCTAACTGGGATGTAGGGTGTGGTGGTGTGATGGCCTGTGACCCCTGGCTTGCCCAGGGCGTCACATTCCCCCTTAGCAAAATGCAGACCGTCCGCGGGCTGCCCGTCCAACACCGGTTTTATTTTCTGTAAAATGTAAAAAGTAAACATATAAAGCATAACATCATCCCACAACGGGAGGCACATTTCTTAAACGTTACTAAACGGTTTTACGGGTACGGTTTCCGCTCTCTCCCACCCAAGCAACCTGGCCCTGATGCTGCCCCTAAAGCCCAGGCAGCACCCCTTGACCCACAGTCCAGCACAAGTTACCCGAGCGGGATCTGTCCTTCCCCTCCAGAGGGTAGCCACCGGTTCCTTTGGTGGCTGGGCCCCAGCCTGCTCTGCTGAGGGCCCTCCCTCCAACCTGCCTCTCCGGAGGCGGCAACTGCGGAAAACGGTACGGTAAAACAACATATTTACAAGCCACTTAACGTTTGTGGTTGCCCTGCAAGTTCACGGGCTTGTCCATGGATAGTTCCCATGCAAAACAACTTTTTAAACGGTCCCCACAGGGACAACGGTGCCGGCTCCGGCCGGTTCAATCACTGTGAATCTGGTTATTTTTCGGTCTCATTTCACTTATTATTTTCAACAAACTTTTCAACTTTTCCAACAAACACAAAGGTGGTCCCAACGGGGACTGGACAACGGTGCTCCGCTGCCCTACTCCAGGCTTTCAGCTTCGTCCGAGGGAGGGGGTGCAGGACTCACTCTGCTCTCCTGGCTGCCCCGCAGTTTTACATCCAGGGCAAACCACCCCCTCTCTCCACAGTGCCGGGTATACTGGACAATGTCTCCCGGCATTAGGTTGCGGCCGGGATGCTCTTCAGGCAGGTGGGCATTCACATCCCGCCGGGCTACAAACACCTCGGCCTCCAGGCCCGGTTCATAGATAAACCCGTAGCCCCGGCGGACATCAAACCGCCTCACCTGCCCCTCGTACAGCGGACCCCGGGCACGGAATGTGGCCTGGCGGAGATTCTCCTTTTCCCGGATAGCTCGGGCCACCAGCTCGGCCTTCTTCCTCTCCCTCTCTCCGATCTCCAGGCCCAGCGGTACCGGCTCCCTGTCCCAATACGGCACTGCTGCGAGCTCCGGCGCACGGGTCGGGCCCCGCGGGACTTCCTGGACGTTGCCCACTGTCAGGAATCTGGGCGGCGTGTCCCGCGGTGTCTTGGCCTTGGGCGCTGCCTTACAGCAACAACCCAGCACTACCTCAGCCGAGGTGTGGGGGATGGGCACAGGGGCTTTCCGTGGCTTGGCCTTCGGCTCGGAACGAGTCATCGGCTCCGGCTCGGGGAACTTTTCAGGGGCTGCCTCCGGTGCAGACTTCGGGGCCTTCCACGGCAACACCTCCGGCTTGCTACGGGCTCCGGCTACAGGTCGGCCCGCCGGGGCGGGCATGCTGGGTATCGCTACTGGTTGCGGTGGCAGCGGGCCTAGTGGCGGGGTCACGGCCTCCGAGACGGGTGGCGAAGGAGGCAGCGGAGGGAGAGGGCTTGGACCGGGTCCCTCAGCCGCAGCGACCGGTCCCTCGGGGACATAGGGGCGTGGGTCACTCACCCTCCCTTCCTCCGCTTCCTCCTCGCGTCTCCGCACGGTGGCTATAACGTCTGCCATGTCGGTCTCCCACTCCTCCAAGAGGAGCTGCATCTTGACCTGCAGCCTTAGGTGGAGCTGTGCGGTCCGGATTTCCACCCACGCTGCGGTTCCCGGCGCGGGGGCCACGGTGTTTCGGGACAGCATCCACATAGCGACTTCTTCCAGGAACAGGGTGACTGCAGAGTCCTGGTGTCCCTGCTTTTATAGCTGCGGTTACATGCCGCCAGCCGCCATCGCGTCCCCCTTAGCTTCTTTCCGGCCACTCCTCTATTGGGGCGGAGTTTTGGCCTTCGTGCCTCTGCTACTCGAGTAGACGCTCGAGCGGGAACTTTTCGCGCCAAAGATGGCGACTTCTGGAAATTTTCAGCCGGATACCTCCGGCGGTCACAAGGTGCACCTCTACCCAACGGTAGAGCGGTAAGATCCTGTTCGTGACGCCAAGTTGTCGCGGGCGGAGGAGGGGACGCCACGCTCTCCCACTGCTGCTCGGGTCCGGCTGCCGCGGCTGCTGCGGCCTGCTGCTGCTCGGTGGCTCGAGCGGTGGGCCGGATCCCGGGGACTCTAGCGGCGCTCCTTGCCCGTGAGTGAAAGGGGGTTGTTGGGTGTGGGGATGGTTTATTGTCGGTGACGCCACCCACGGTTGTGGTGATTTCTAGCACCACCGCTGCTCAATATGGGGATCCCGGGAGTGGTGATGCGGAGCAGCCAGGTGTTGTGTTGCCCCTCCGTGGGTAGGGGTTGGTGATCCCGGGGCCCAGTGATGGTGTGGAAGGTGCAGGGCCTGGCGGGCGCAGGGACGCGGGGGCAGCGCTGTGCCTTGCGGCACTGTGGTACTCACTCAGCCTGAGACGATGACACAGTTTTACGGTAAACCACACGGCTGGAAAGACGGTTCCCACAGACGGCTGCACTTGCTCTCCCAGTAGGTAACGGTGATGTCCCTTTGACCTGCACCTAGTGTTTCTCTGTTGGTAGCGATGGGTTCCCACCGGTAACCCGCTCCCCGGCTTGGATATGGGCCGGAGGAGCCCTACTTTGCCCGCAGACGCTGGCCCTGAGGAACTGGTGCCCTGGCGGTGGCGGTGTTCCTCCTTAATGGTTGGACTTTTGCCTTCAGTCGGGACTTGGTTGTTGGGGGATCGACGTCCCCTTCACTGACGGATTCGGCAAATTATGGCGACTCCTAGCCTTGCCGGGGTCCGAGAGGCCCCTGCCCTGGTGCTGACTGTCCTTCGTATACTGCTCCAGACCGCCGGGTCACTACTCGTCCGCGGTCCTTCCAGCAACCTCCGAGCAGTCCCCCTCCAGATGATCACCACTGTTGCTGACCTTGCTGACCTGTCCTGCACTTAGCTGGACTAACTTCAGGTCTTTCTACGCTCACTTTTGCTCCTTTTCTTCTTTGCTCCACTACCACTTCACTTTCACTTAGTTGTTTACTCCTTCACTCCCCTAGCTTAACTGCTGGTTCTTCCCGCCTCCAGAGCTGTGTACTCCTCGGTGGGCGGAGCCAACCGCCTGGCCCACCCCCTGGTGTGAATATCAGCCCCTGGAGGAAGGCAACAAGGATTTTAGTAGCTTTGGTGTTCCTAACTGGGATGTAGGGTGGGTGGTGTGATGGCCTGTGACCCCTGGCTTGCCCAGGGCGTCACACTAATATCAGATCACGTGGTTATTATGGGGAACCCAGTCCCTGTGCCCCCACCTGGCATCAAACGTTTAATTGTAGCAGCACCATTGACGCCCATGCAGTTGAAAGCAATGATGGAGTGGGGAGCTATCCGCTCCCTCCTCCATCATTCTTTCTGGGAATCTGAGCTCTGACATCTCACAATGATGTTACTACATCCCAGAGCAGTGAAAAGCTGCAGACCACAAGCTGCGGAGACCGAAGCAGTGGGGGAATGAGGGAAAGATGAGTATTTTTTTGTAGTTTGTAGGTCTATGTAGGGCCAACATGCAGTTTGCCGGGCTATGTGTAGACCATTAGACATTTTTCAGGGCTGCGTAGGGGCAATTATGCACTTTGAAGGGCTATGTGGGGGCCATTGTACAGTTTGAAGGGCTATGTGTGGGCCAGTACACAGTGTAAATGGCTATGTGGGAGTTATTATACTGTTTTGAGGGTTATGTGGGGGCCATTACACAGTTTGAAGGGCTGTGTTGGGGCCATTGCACAGTTTGAAGGGCTATATTGGGGCCATTACACAGTTTGAAAGGCTGTGTTGGGGCCTTACACAGTTTGAAGGGCTGTGTTGGGGCCATTACACAGTAGTTTGAAGGGCTATATAGGGGCTATTATACTGTTTGAAGGGCTCTGTGGGGGCCATTATTCTGTCTGGAGACTAGTGGGGGCCATTATACTGTGTGCGCCATTATACCTTGTGGAAGCTCTCTAGGGGAGTTACATACTTACCTGAGAAGGGAGTAGGGAATAGGAATGGGGCAAACATCAAACTCTTCTGTACCCAGCAAAGTCTGGAGCCCTGTGGGAGACCCACTTTCTTAGTTCTCTGGTCATGATTTTCAGGAAATATTTGTTCTCCTAATGATATAACAATTGGGGATCATCCTTTCTCAGAGCTCTATGTTGTGCTGTTCCTCGGTTATTTCTCCCAGAAATGTATGAATAAATTATCAAGTAGGTGTTTACTAGTTGGGGGTGCGTGTCCTAACACTCCAATCAGCGCTGACAGTATCTCTCTGAATAGACACACCCCTTTAAGTAGGGCAATGGCATCTCCCATTTGTTAATTTAGGCTGCTTTCACACTGCGTTGTGATCACCATTCACTGGTCCCATCGTGGCTTCCGTCTGAGCCCCCCCCGCAAAATAGGTTTCAGACGCATGCGCCAACTGGGCCATTGACTATAATAGTGCAGACCGAGTCACCGTGTGCTCTGTCGTGCACCATTTTCGGGAGTATACGCTTTCTGGAGGCAGACACCAAGACATAGTAGACTTCGTCTGGGCATCCAGCTGCAAAAAGCGTATACTCCCAAAAATGGTGCACGACAAAGTACACGGTGACTCAGTCTCCGTCATTATAGTCAATGGCCCTGTCGCCACATGAGTCCAAAACTCATTTTGTGGGGGGTTCGGACAGAAGCCCCGACGGGACCACTGGACGGAGGTCAGAATGCAGTGTGAAAGGGGCCTTAGGAATGACACAACACAGAGATCTAAAAAAAAGTTGCTCCAGAATGATTTTATAGGGACATGTCAGGAGAGGCGTCAGCTCCCCTTGAACCCCTTCTACCGATCTCCCTAGACATGGCGGTGGCTATCTCTGCCCGGACTGCTTCCTCCGCTCTCGCCACACTCTTGATAAAAATGAAATTTGTCCTGACGACTTTGTTTCTCCTCTCGCTCCTCGGCTCCTCTCTCCTGATAACTGTATCTCGTCTGTTTAAGCTCTTCATTAAGGTGCTTTATTTGGCAAACCCGTCTGAGCGCAGATCCCGTCTACTGACAAGGCTGCTCGGCGGTGCAGATCCGCTGACACTGGACGGATATTAATTTAGTGTGGAGGAATCCCAGGACGACATTACTGTAACTCTTTGTTAGCTGTTTCTTTCTCCTGAGTATATTATTCAATTACAATCTGTTGTAAAGTCAGAGAACGGTTTACTTTTCTCCTTTCTAGGCAAGAAAAAAAACTGCCATGGCAACACAATATATGACGGAACATAAGCCTGTTTTCTTCCGCTGTTTGCTATTGAATGGCCGACTATTTAAAGCTCCTATTGAGTCTCTGGGTCTCTAGTCCCTATCTACAGGTTTCAAAAGAAAACTCCAGGTAAATAAAATCTCAAGAATCACCATTTCCATACATGTATTTACAGTAGGGCTTGTTTTTGCCGGCCTTGAACTGAAGTCACTTGAAGCGTATATTTTTTTTATAATTTTTATCCTTTGATTACTAGGTTGTACCGAACACTTATAATGTGAAGAGCCGACGTCACAGAGGACTTTACAGTCTGGATAAGAATCTTGTACTATTGGTGACTGTATGCTATGGATGATGCAGAAAGTCTCCAAAAACTCCAAAAGAGGATATGTCACCATTAGAAATGAGCAAATCTTCGAAAATCAGCCAGATTCACTCGAATTATATCCATCAGATTCCATTCAGCCCAAATCAAAAGTGTCCCACGTGCACACATTGAGTATTCGGTGAGTTTTTTACCTCAGTATTTGTAGCCAAACCAGGAATGAGTAAAAAAAAATGCAGCAGTGGCTCCCGTGTTTCTATTATATTGTTCCTCTGATTGTTCCACCCCTGGTTTTGCCCCTCAAATACTGAGGTAAAAAACTCACCAAATACTCATCTGCACATGGACTTACGGTGAATAAACGTTTATTATCTTCCAAAGGCTATTATCCAGCATGCTTACTGGGCCCCACCCAGCCTAAAAAGAACAGCCTGCAGCTGCCCCAGAAGATGAGTAAATTTTGTTGCTTCACTCCGACTCTTGCCGATGCCCTGGTGTGGTGGCAATCGGGGTTGATGTCAGCTGGGTAGTGTTAAAAAACACAGCTGACATCAAGCCCTGGTGTTAGTAATGGAGTACTAAATATAAAAGATACAAACACAAAAATGCTTTGTTAAAATAAACATTCCTCAAAACTTTCCTTCTTTCCCCACTTTATTACAAAAAAGTCCATGCAGGTCCACCGTAGTCCAGGACACCGCCATAGACCACAATTGGAAACCTGAAAAACCCCATAATCATACAAATACAGAGACATTTACCCTCGTTCACCACTTTATTGGCAAAATAAAAAAAATCCTAAGCAGATCAGAGGTAGTCTATGAATTCCAAAGAACAAAGTCTATAGAGCCTTTTTCTGACTCTCTACAGACTTTTACAGGTATTTCGAGGTCATGCTACATTGCGCGAGGCCTAGCACCTCTAAAAAGGCGGTGATCTCGCCACTCTTCAGAGGCACCTGGTTTCATACAGAGCAGCGTCAACTGGAAGTGCCTGTAAGCAAAGTTAATGGAGAGTCAGAACAAGGCTCCATAGACTCTGTTCGTCAGAATCTCTGGGCTATACAGTATTGGACCTGCATGGGAATTTTTTTTTTATAAAATGGGGAACGAAGGTAAGTGTCTTGTTTTATTTCTGTGTTTGTATGTTGTTTTTTTCAGGTTTCCATTTGTTGACTATGACAGATTTGTTTGACTACGACAGATTCCTTGCTGGTTATCAAAAACGGGGGCCCCATTTTGTTTTTTTAAAGTAATTATGCACAGTATTTGGTTACTCCCTGTGCAATCTATCTATACATCTATGTACAGTCATATGAAAAAGTTTGGGCACCCCTATTAATGTTAACCTTTTCTCTTTATAACAATATGGGTTTTTGAAACAGCTACTTCAGTTTCATATATCTAATAACTGATGGACTCAGTAATATTTCTGGATTGAAATAGGTTTATTGTACTAACAGAAAATGTGCAATCCGCATTTAAACAAAATTTGACCGGTGCAAAAGTATGGGCACCTCAACATAAAAGTGACATTAATATTTTGTAGATCCTCCTTTTGCAAAAATAACAGCCTCTAGTCGCTTCCTGTAGCTTTTAATGGGTTCCTGGATCCTGGATGAAGGTATATTTGACCATTCCTGTTTACAAAACAATTCCAGTTCAGTTAAGTTTGATGGTCGCCGAGCATGGACCGCACGCTTCACATCATCCCACAGATGTTCAATGATATTCAGGTCTGGGGACTGGGGACAGTCCATCAGTTATTAGATATATGAAACTGAAATAGCTGTTGCAAAAACCCAAATTGTTATAAAGAAAAAAGGTTAACATTAATAGGGGTGCCCAAACTTTTTCATATGACTGTATCTATCTATGTATCTATGTATCTATGTATCTATGTGTCTATCTAGCTATCTATCTATTAGCTATCTATCATCTATCTTTGTACATATTTAGCATATAAAATCTAATAATTTCAGTGTCATGCTTTTTTTTCTGGTACGTGTCACACGGATGGTCAAAACAGACTATGCCATTCGTGCATTTTTTGTGCGTATGTGTGAAAGGGGCCTTACACAGAGTAATGAATGTGAAGGCTCATCCTATACCAGAAGTATGAATACATTCCATGCGAGTATTGGATGGTTTGAAATGTATATATACACAAAAGTATAAAAAAATACCTGGAAATACAAGCATGTCATTTATAGTCTGATCTTGAAAAAAAAATTAGTCGATAACTATTATATTACAGGTGGTAACTGGGAGACATTTCTGAATGACCTTTCTGCCCTTGACTTGTCGTTGTGTGTGGGAGTTTAAAGCCCATATTGGTTACAAAGGAAAAAGCTCAGAGTAATTGAAAGCGTATTGCCCAGAGCCCACCACACTCATTTCATTGTGTCGGCCTTTCCCTTGACAGTGAGGGGTGAGATGAGCAGCCACACTTGTGGGGAAGTTTTCACTTTTGCTGGTTATTTACAGAAATCCAATCTCGTCTCTAAATTGATCCAAATTAGCCATCTCAGCAATGATTACAGCACTCAGGCTTATGTAATGAGGGATTTATTTTTGTGGTTTGTATTGGGTTTGCCATCATGAGAACAAATTGCTCCATGTACAATGTATTCCTGAGATGTGAGAGCAAAAGGAGATCAATGATAGACGGGAAATAAATGATACGTGGATAGATAGATAGATGGATAGATAGATGATAGATAGACAGACAGACAGACAGACACAGATTATAGATATAATAGAGAAATAGGAGGAAAGATCTATAATGTCATCAAAAGCTGCTACACCAAGAACCGATGCAGCATGAGTGTAAGGCCGTGGGCCACTACTGCGATCCTCGCATGACACTCGGCTCATACTGGCAGCACAGCGGGAGCCGAGTGTCATGCGAATGTCATGGCGACTTAGGTCTGATTGTGCGAGTGGACCATAGCTGCGGGGGGCGGGCCGGCGCTGAGGAGAGGTGGGCTGGCGCTGAGGAAAGGGAGGGATTGATCTCCCTCTCTCCTCCGTTGCCGGCTATTGCCATTCTCACTCTGCACTTGCATTACACCGGTGTACTGCGAGTGCAGTGCGATGTTTCTCTTGCCCCATAGACTTGAATGGGTGTGAGAGAAACAGACTCTCATTGCACCTGCAGTATGCTGCGATTGTTTTCTAGGTCCGATTAGGGCTGAGAAAATAATCGCTCATGGGAGCGGGCACATAGGTTATTATTGGTCCGAGTGGAATGCGATGTTTTATCGCATTCCACTCGCTCTGATTTTCACGCCGTGTGTCTTAAGGCGGCGTTACACGGTACAATATATCGTGTGATCGCATGAGCGATTGCACCCGCCCCCGTAGTTTGTGCGTCACGGGCAATTCGTTGCCCATGGCGGACAATGTCGTTAACCCCCGTCACACGTACTTACCTCCCTAACGACGTCGCTGTGGGCGGCGAACATCCTCTTCCTGAAGGGGGTGGGACGTTCGGCGTCACAGCGACATCACACAGTGGCCGCCCAATAGAAGCAGAGAGGCGGAGATGAGCGGTCGGAACACCCTGCCCACCTCCTTCCTTCCTCATTGCCGGCGGGACGCAGGTAAGCTGTGTTCGTACTTTTACAATGTAAAACCTTGTACACCTCCTGGGGTGTCACACGTAGTGATGTGTGCTGCCGCAGGAACGATGAACAACCAGCGCGCAGAAGGAGGAACGACATTATGAAAATGAACGACGTGTCAACGAGCAACAATCAGGTGAGTATTTTTGCTCGTTAACAGTCGTTCGGAGGTGTCACACACTACGACATCTCTAACGATGCCGGATGTGCATCACAAACTCAGTGACCCTGACGACATATCGTTAGATATATCGTAGCGTGTGACGGGACCTTTAGACCTAAAGGGTAGAAGTTCGGCTTATATCCAGCAGCCTACGTCTAACATTCTGCAACATTTCCATCAAAGAGTGGCCACTGCTTTGGAATCCTCCGGCGCACTAGGTCTCACACTCCATGACGCCCAAGTAAAACTCTTGGAGTATGCAGATGTCACCAGCTGAGAAAGGCCTCCGAGACAACCTGAAAATCTTGGCAAAATTTAGCATCACATGGGCACTACTGATGAACCTAAGGAAAACCAACATCATGGTGTTCCAGAGGAGATAGATTAGATTGGACCAGCACACTTGATTTGTGCTAAATAACTGCACTCTTACAGAAATGGGACAAATATACCCGCCTGGGCCTGGAAACTCACCAATCAGGGAGCTTCAAACAAGCCATAGGGACCCTGAAAGACAAGACCTGCAAAACCTTCTATACCATCTGAAGCAGGGGTGAGATTTATATTTTCAACAACAGGGTCTCTGTTTGTGTTAAGAAAGCATGCCCATTGTGAAATCAAGCCACACCTATTTTGTAAGCGACATCCATTTTCACACACTTTCCTCAACGACAACAAACAAGTAATGGCAGCTAAAAGTAAAAGCTCCTTCCTCTTCTTACCCTACTTATACCTTCATTTATAGTCTCATTGCCTCCTGTCAGGTCCACATTGTTCCAGTCACTGTCAGTCACTTCTTAGTATAGTTTGTAGTATTAAAGGAATTTCTACAAGTTTTTAAAATGAATACTGAAGAAACTTTGCTCAAATTGGAAAGGACGAGACCTGCCCATCTGCCACCTCAGCTATCTGCTGCACCTAATCTCTGGCCTCAGTAGCCACAGGCTAAATGTCATAATTCTGATTAGCGGTGCTATGCTCTCCTGCAGAGCCTGTACTGGGCCTCATATTTTCCTCTAGTGAATTCGTTGTGTGGGAGGGGTCTGTTCTTTGAAGCCTCATTCTGGGGTATGGCTTTGCTT
The DNA here is from genome assembly GCF_048569485.1 of Anomaloglossus baeobatrachus. Taxonomy (NCBI): domain Eukaryota; kingdom Metazoa; phylum Chordata; class Amphibia; order Anura; family Aromobatidae; genus Anomaloglossus; species Anomaloglossus baeobatrachus. The sequence continues at coordinate 605,186,763 of NC_134356.1, read as the reverse complement.
TATCTGGGAGCCAGTCCACCCGGAACGCCGCCAGTGATAGTTCTTGATTAGCAGTACACGTCTCTGGTTCCCGGAAGTGACTGACCTGATCTTGTCCGGCTTCCTAGTTCCTCGTACACCGGGTCATATGGCCCTCATATGACCCTATCCTGGTCCTCCTATGTCTTCTATCCTGGTCCCCATATAATCCCCCATCTTGGTCCCCATATGTCATCCTTTCTGGTCCCCACATGAATAAAATTCTGCGTGGACGGGCTGACGCATAGCAGTGACGTCATATACTGGCGACCTGTGCGCCCATATCAGATGCTGGCCTCTGATAGGTCTGTGGCTGATACTGGCAATGTGCGCGTTGAGGTCAGCTGCTGGCCTCCAATAAGCTAGTGGCAATTTTAACTATTAAGAGTTTGCTGCACCACAATATATTTCAGCTGAATGTAAGTCCAAGAATGCACATTCAGTTGAAACCAGCGGTCTCCGAGAATTGCGTTGAGGTGCTGCTTCTTGCAGGTTTGAGGAACCAGTTGAAATTTTAACAATCGGTTCCCCCGAACCAGAGAGAACTGGCTGAATCCCACCCCTGATCAGAAGAAAAGTCTATCATCTAAAACCACCAGTGAGGGTCTGGCTAAAAATCTTGAATGCCATCATTGCCCCAATCCTCCTGTAAGGCAGCAAAGTCTGGGGCCCTCATACATATCCAAATAGATAGATACTGTACATGACTGTACTATTGTAGATGCTTCCTTCTCGCTATGCACTAATCCCTTCATCCCACAGATTCCCCTGCAATGAAGACATGACACCCGCTTGGATAATTTGGCCAAATCGGCCTTTATTATACAAACATGACATTAAATAAATACCTTTCTTTAAAGCAAGGAGGGTTTTTGGAGCTCCAAAACCTGGCGGACGTTACAATAAAATTGATAAACCATCCGGAGTTGTCCCCAGCCGCAAACGACCACAAGCTCGGGGACACCATGACCGGAAAACCATTTCCCTAATGTGGCGCCCCTGACCTGGTCAGGCACCACTGAGTACTGCACCCATGCTGGGGACAGTACAATACAGGTAATCCAGAAGGCTGACCGGGGTGTGGAACACAGGCGCATAGTAATCAGCTCTCACACATGTACCCATGAGAGGACCCCTGGGGATCCCAGGAGGGGGTGAAGCATAAGCATGGCCTCCATCTCCTCTCAAGGGGTGTGGTAAGAGAATCTGGTTGCTAGGTGGCGTAGGCAAGAACAGGAGAGGAGGGGCAGTGAGTCAGTTAGAGCAGAACTCCATAGGGCTCAGTGAGGAGCAGACCTGTGGGGCTGTTGCTGTCTAACAGCGCCCGCGCAGTGGCTACTGACGGGGGAGAACGGTCAACTAGGAGTGCTACCCGAAAGCCATCTTCAGCTAAAGAGAGAGCACGGAGTGGGAAGTAAGGAGACTGCTAGAGAGAACCAGGCCCAAACGGGCGGCAGATCCCGGAGCGGAGATAGATCCAACTTTCTTTTGCTAAACCTGCCGGTGTGGGGCTCTCAAAGCCCACGCCACAACACCACAAAAAGCCGCAGCCACGTAGCCACAGTTAGGGCCCATAGCTCACAGGAGACAAGAAGCTGGAGTGATCTGGCCCAGGCGACAAGCACACGGCGAACGAAGGGGAGAGAGGCTGCAGCATCTTCCCTGGGTGACCCCCATAGGGACTCAAAGTCGGGGTCACCCCAAACCACCAAGGGCTAAGGAAGGCGAGTTGGTAGTCACCCTCATAAAGTCAGCCTGAAGGATATCTGGTTCCCACCTGGTTCATCTCAGCTACGCCCGGGCTACTCACCCTGCCATCAAATGTGAGTAAAGCCCTTGAAAGACAGTTCTGCCTGTGTGAGTCATTCTGCGACTTGTAGTACTACGCATCTACACCGGGCCCTGGGGCTTGCCTCACTCTCAGGAGGCTATTCCAACTAACTGCACACACCATCAGCCCCAGGCGACCCTCAACCTGCAGTGGCGGTCCCTACTGGCCGCAATACTGAGAGTGGCGTCACGATCAAACAGAAGATTTCCTACCAGTGACGGAGATCCATCTACGTGGAGTCCCTGAAGGTAATGCACCGACACAGCGTTTGCGGGGCTTCACATCTGGCGTCACGAACAGGATAAGGACTAGACCTGTTCAGACAGGTGACCATGTGCCTGGGCGGTCCGCTTGAAAAATTGGAAGCGCCGCCATATTGCCACCATGAAAAGCGCGCTGAAAAACAACAGCAGCCCGCGCTGGAAGAAGTTACCGCCCACGAAGAGGTGTGGCTACCCAGAGATCCCCTGCGGTGGTCTGACCTCGCTTGTGAAGAGAGCGGAAGCGTCCAGAGACGGCGGAGCAGGAGAGAAGCCAGCAGCTTGCTAGAAGAAATGGAGTCCAGACACGGATACCCAGAGCCAGGCTCTGCTGCCTGGTGGTGCCGGGAGCTCGCTATCTTCTGCGACCAGCTGGAGGCCAGGATTGTGCGACGGCTCAGAGAAGAACGCACGGAGCTTCTGGAGATGGCGGCGGCGGTTCGGACCTACGAGGAGGGAGCCGCGCGACGCATGCCAGACCGAGCGGCGACGGCTCAGACCCCGATGGTGCCACCGGTGGGTGAGTCGAGTGATGCCCCGGCCAGCGCAAGTGCCCCGACCCCTGCTGCCACGCCCGCGGTCCCAGAAGAGGCGCCCGGCGCGGCGCCACCGAACCAGGCCGCAGCCACGCTAGATGCGGCCCGCCAAATCCAGGCCGCCGCAGCCATGCCCCGCCTGGCCCGCAAAGGTCCGACTACCACTGCGATACTGATCCGTGCCGCAGGTGTGACGCTGACCCAGGCTGCCACCCTGCTGAGCCCAGTCCGCCAAGACCCCACCGCAGCAGCGACGCTCGTCCGCGCCGCAAGTGAGATGCTGAACCAGGCCGCAGCCCCGCCAGGTGCGGCCCGTCAAGCCCCGATCACAGCAGCGACGTCCAGCTCAGCCTGCACAGAGCCCTCTGCAACAGCGACGCTGATCCAGGCCGCCGCCATGCCAGGCGCGGCCCGCCAAGACCAGGCCGCCGCAGCGATGCCCTGCCCGGCCCGCCAAGACCAGGCCGCCGCCATGACAGGCGCGGCCCGCCAAGAAAAGCCTACCTCATCATTTTCCCCGGCCTGCAAGGCCAGAGCAGATACCGCTCCCCGGTCTGAGGAAGTCCCTACTAGGAAATCCCTGATAGGTGAAGACTCCGCATACTGGCAGCTGAAGGCTGACCTGGAGGCCAAGTTCCCACAGGAGATGGTGGACAGATACATGCTCCCTCCGCACACCCCTAAGGTAACCCCTGCGGCAACCACGCTGAAGAGTCCACCGCCTGGGCCAGCTGAGGAACACTCATCGCCAGCGCTGCCACAACCAGAGTGCAGCGAAGAACTAAGGGGGAGAGGAGGCCAGGAAGCTGAGGAGCTGACTCCGGAGCCACCAGCAGTGGATCTATACTCAGAGCCGGAGATGCTGCCATATTCCCGCTGGGATGAGGAAGACCTGACACCGTCCGCTGACGAAGATCTGCCTAAAAGTCTTACCTGGGAGCTTGCAAGCTGTACCACGCAGAGTTCAGGCCGCAAGACAAGGCGTCGCAACAGAACAACGCTGTCCCCTGCACCGCCATCCCCAGAGCAGAGAGAAGTCACAGCCAGAGACCTACAGGAGAAAAGGTTCCTGAGAAGAGCCCAAGCACAGGTCAGAGGACCCCTTTGTAGAGGAGTTGTGGAGGACTTTAACTTGAAAAGCGGATACGGCTTTATTGTGGCACCGGGTATGAAAGAGGGCATTTTCGTTAATAGGAGGGATGTGAGAGCCAACTTGCCCAGAGGACACCCTGGCAGAAACCTAAAGATGGGAGACACAGTGCAGTTCACCATGCACCAAGGAGAAAGAGGCTGGTATGCCTTAGATGTAGCACCATGTCCCAAAGAAGAAAGAAAAGACAGAGATACAGAAACAGATGCAGCAAAGGAAACAGATGAAGATCAAGAAAGGAAAGACAAGGAACCTACAGATGAGACTACTTCAGACGACGACAAAGAGCAAGAAAGCAGCAGGTGCCGCAGCCCAACAGGCCAAAGCCCTGGTAAAGAGGAGTAGAGAAAAGTAAAGTAAGAAGAGAAGTTACTGTTTTGACCAGTTTTGAAAAGTTTGTTTTGCAACGTTCACGTTTAAGCATGTGCCCACAAAAACTATTGTGAGAAAACCATAAACCTTAAGGCTATGAACTGGCTATAGCCACAAACTCTCGCAGTGTAAATAGTTACACCAGTGGCACCACCACCATCAGAGTCAGCCTGTTTAGGGGCTTGGCTCGCCTGCGACCAGAGAGCATGCCTGTTTATGGGGCCTGGCTCTCCACCACAAAGAGGGTACCTGGTCAGCACCAACTGTGGAGGCCGCCTCTGCATCCTGCCAGAAGAGGCTGAAGGCGCGGATCCACCAAGCCAGGTATACCCTGAAACCACCAGCCCATGAAAGCCGCCTCTACATCCTGCCAGAAGTGGCTGAAGCCGCGGCCAACGGGAGAGGCAGATTGGAGGAAAGGTCTGGGGAAGTAGATGGCCCAGATCTGGTTACCAAAAGGACCGGTGACCTGCCTCCTGAGAGGGTTTTGGGTGGGTTAACGGACTTGTGGGTGGAGGGTGGTGATGTATGATAACTGGTGGTCTTAAAACGTTTTACCATGTTTTTACTGTTTTATGCATTTTAAAATGTTGTCTTGCAGCCCGAGGACGTGCTGGTGATAACTAAGGGGGAATGTGGCGCCCCTGACCTGGTCAGGCACCACTGAGTACTGCACCCATGCTGGGGACAGTACAATACAGGTAATCCAGAAGGCTGACCGGGGTGTGGAACACAGGCGCATAGTAATCAGCTCTCACACATGTACCCATGAGAGGACCCCTGGGGATCCCAGGAGGGGGTGAAGCATAAGCATGGCCTCCATCTCCTCTCAAGGGGTGTGGTAAGAGAATCTGGTTGCTAGGTGGCGTAGGCAAGAACAGGAGAGGAGGGGCAGTGAGTCAGTTAGAGCAGAACTCCATAGGGCTCAGTGAGGAGCAGACCTGTGGGGCTGTTGCTGTCTAACAGCGCCCGCGCAGTGGCTACTGACGGGGGAGAACGGTCAACTAGGAGTGCTACCCGAAAGCCATCTTCAGCTAAAGAGAGAGCACGGAGTGGGAAGTAAGGAGACTGCTAGAGAGAACCAGGCCCAAACGGGCGGCAGATCCCGGAGCGGAGATAGATCCAACTTTCTTTTGCTAAACCTGCCGGTGTGGGGCTCTCAAAGCCCACGCCACAACACCACAAAAAGCCGCAGCCACGTAGCCACAGTTAGGGCCCATAGCTCACAGGAGGCAAGAAGCTGGAGTGATCTGGCCCAGGCGACAAGCACACGGCGAACGAAGGGGAGAGAGGCTGCAGCATCTTCCCTGGGTGACCCCCATAGGGACTCAAAGTCGGGGTCACCCCAAACCACCAAGGGCTAAGGAAGGCGAGTTGGTAGTCACCCTCATAAAGTCAGCCTGAAGGATATCTGGTTCCCACCTGGTTCATCTCAGCTACGCCCGGGCTACTCACCCTGCCATCAAATGTGAGTAAAGCCCTTGAAAGACAGTTCTGCCTGTGTGAGTCATTCTGCGACTTGTAGTACTACGCATCTACACCGGGCCCTGGGGCTTGCCTCACTCTCAGGAGGCTATTCCAACTAACTGCACACACCATCAGCCCCAGGCGACCCTCAACCTGCAGTGGCGGTCCCTACTGGCCGCAATACTGAGAGTGGCGTCACGATCAAACAGAAGATTTCCTACCAGTGACGGAGATCCATCTACGTGGAGTCCCTGAAGGTAATGCACCGACACAGCGTTTGCGGGGCTTCACACTAACACCGACTCCCAGGGGACCCCACCCTGGAGAGCCCCAAAGTCTGCCAGGTAATTACCATTCCAAATAAAAGAAGGGGGGTTACCATCCACCTGATGTACAACCCCCCACCACCATTTTACTACCAACTCTAAGAACCCCACCTCACTACCGCAACATGACAGAAAATAAATAAAAAATACCCGGCCGAAATGACGCCGACACATTACTAAAATATACAAAACTTTCTCCTGATGAAAACCAACACACCCAGCATAACACAGGGCGGGAGGGCGGGACCTTTTCTGCTGTCTTCACATGCTGTTCTGATAGTTCCCACCCCTTTACTGATCCTATATTCCCAACTGACCACCCCTAGCACTTAACCCAGCCCCTTAAACTTCTGACCCCCCACAGCCTGCGCTTTCTTTCCCTGCAACCAGTGTTAACCCCTCGTTGCCCTTCAAAGTCAGTCATGAGTCACTTTGCCCATGGCTCCGCTGTGGGCTCCGTTCAGCCTTTACCATGAGAAGCTGCTTGCTGCCATCTATTGACCAATCTCAGGTTCAGATCCCTGTGCGTAGGGGACGCTTTGCCCCTGACGAGCTGTAATCAGTGGTTGCCATGTCAGCAGCACGTGGTGCAGAGTGATGAGATGCCAGCACAGGCAGCTGCATTACCGTGTCTGTGTAATAATAACGTGCGCTCGGTCTCCATATAACCGCTGTACCCTGCGCCATCATGTACAGAGCTCTTCTCTGTCTTGCCAAGCAATAATTACACCGCTTCTAATTGATGGCGGGTAGTGATGAGCTTGGCACTGCTCAGTACTCAATTGAGCATCAGGGTGCTTGGAGGTAAATGCTTGACTCCCCTTTCTGTTACCTGCCCTGACACAGCCCCCGGCCACCACAGTGCCCAAAATCCAGAAGCAACAGACATCACCAGGCAACTTCCGTTCCGTCTTCCCAGCCACCACAGTTCCTTATTTTACGGTGCAGCTGGCATTATTCACATTGAAGCGGTCATCAGTGTGCGCCATCCAAATGTTCCCCTCTGTGCGGTTAGTTCCGCTCAAGTCCCCGATCTGGAAAATAAATTTCACTCTCTCTTTTCCAGAATGGGAACTTGAGCGTAACAAACTGAACAGTTACTTTGGCCAGGACTGAACAATGCCCTTTATAACTGGATTATTAATACCATACAACCCCAGGCACTTTTCGAGGAGGTGAGAGCCATCCAAGTGTCATGTCAGATCATTCAAAACCATTTATAGCAGTGTGGTCTACGTGCTAGACGACCTGCAAGGTACCTGACCACAACACCAGGCACAGGTGGCATCTACGCGGGACGAGAGACCAGTGGGCCTCAAGGCTGTTCACTGACGAAAGTTGATTCACACTGAGCAAAAATGATGGCTGACAACGATGTTGGAGACTACAAGAAGAGCACTACGCATCTGCCACTGCTGTCACCAGACGAGCCTTTGGTCGTGGGGGTATTGGAGTATGGGCCTGTGTGTCTAATCAATCCAGAACTAACCTACACTTTGTGACTGGTACAGTGACAAGCCCCTACTACTTGAATAACATTATTAATCCAGTCATTGTGTCTTTGGATGAACAACACCGGCCTAATTTTATCTTCATGGACAACAATGCTCCAGCTCATAAAGATTTCATCACTAGGGAACGGCTGTTGGAGACTGAGGTACCTCAAATGGAGTAGCTGACACTTTCTCCAAACCTGAATACCATGGAAAATCTATGGGATCAACCTATGGGAACGCCGTAAAGAGGCTCCTAACTCTGTACCCCAGAACCTCAATGACCTGAGGGCCGCCCTTCAAGAAGAGTAGGACGCCATGTCTCAACAGTCAATAAATCCACTTTTGACCTGCAGGAGGTGTTGTTGTCAACCAATGTTCAAGGCCAAATGACAAGTTATTGAGACATTGACATTTTGGGGTATACCCACCACTGGTGTTGGCTTGTGTTTCAATAAATTGTTAGGGATGAGGAAATCACCATTGCTGCTTCTACATAAATGCCCTACTCTCATGATAAAATATCATTGTAGCCTGAACTTTTTACATTTTCCATAAATTTCATCAGAAAGCCAGATATCCCTAACTTTTTTTGAATAGTGTATGTAAAGGCTAAAAAACAAACAATCTCTCTTAAGAAAACATATAGTGGAAAATAAATGTATTTACTCAGATACTGCCCTATAGAAAACTCTTATATTCCCAGTAGTTTGTATATAAATGACAACAGTATCAGGAGACCTTCACCTTCATTGAAACAGCTAAGACATCTCACAATAAGACCAAGTTCCCAGCATTGAATAGTTACACTCCTTTTGATGTGACACTTACTGGGGTGCTTGCTGTAATATTGATAAAATCACAGTTTTATCACCAGGAGATTATCATTATAGGAGTAGTAAACCTGTTGCTATACAGTACTCCATATTAATGAGCTCTGTATAACCCTTCCCTCTCCACTAATTGGCAGCTTTCTGCCTATGCACAGTGTACACAGAAAGATACCAATCAGCGGTGTGGACAGGGTTGTACAGATCTCAGAATTTAGAGAACTGATAAATCTGCAGCAGAGAATACAGTGATTTAATCAAAACTGCAGCAAGCAGCTCAGTAAGTGAGAAAAACACCAGAATCGGGGTCTCTGCATCATGCTGCTTTCAGATGGAGCAGCCAAATCCTGGGGGAGATCCTGTAAGCAATTGGAGCTGCACATATCTTCCTTCTTATTACGCATACACTAACCCTAGAAGATGCATTTGGAAGATAAGACAAAATAGTAGAGACGTGAAAAAATAAGTGTTACCATGGTGTGATGCTGAAATTAAAACCTGAAGATGTGCCCATTCCGAATTTTTCTCTTGGTTCAATATATAGTATCACAAAAAAATGGGATGAGATGTCCATTTTTTTAAGACCCCCCCACTAATTTGCGATGCTCTGTCGGGAGATGTTTATTCTTTACGTGTCTTTGTGTAGCCACCTAGTGGTTGTGATGTGAATTGCATCCTGGAGAGGGTTTAATAGAATGTTAAGATTATTTTTTGAATTTGTTATAAAGTTGAAGACCTCAATAAAATCCAAAGTGTGCTGTGCTATTGTTCCTTGTTATCAGCCAATCCAGACTAAAAAACATGACTTTATAAAAACCAACAGAACTGTTTCTTCCCTACAGGATCTGCATTTTCTGCAGTAGCTTGGCACATTACAGTCACTGCCCTGTGGAGGCCAAGAGAGCATTCTGCGCTGTCACTTGAACCGCCAATAAAGAAATTAAAAGAGGGAAGCGATATAACATGGCCACTCGATGTATGAAGGAACTAGATAGGCATAAAAGCAATCTAGATAAGAGAGGGACAAGTGCGGAGAGGCGAGGAGCAGCCCGGAAAGCTGAGGCAGGGAAAGAGGCTGATGAGGTCGCTGGTAATCCCATAAAAAGTAAAAGGTGTAAAGTTGATTCATCAGCAACACAAAGAGATGGAGGGCAGTAACCTATCTAAGTATTCTCTAATACAGCGTGTGGTGCTTAAAGGGATATTCCCCTCTCCACGATCCTATCCCAATATGTAGTAGGCGTAATAATAACAATATTAGCAAATACCTCCAATTAGAAATGTAGTATAGTTCTCCTGATATAGCCATGTCTCTTACCTCATGTGCAGGGCATTGCAGCTTTGGTATCCATATATACGGTCACTCATTAAGTGACAGTTAGTTCCTCGTGGTTGTAACCATGAATACCTAAGCTGCAATGCCCTGCACATGAGGTAAGAGATATGGCTATATCAGGAGAACTATACTACATTTCTAATTGGAAATATTTTTATATTATTTTTAACCCCATCACAAAGCCTGGCTTGCGCCCGGTAAGGCCAAATCAGCACTCGGACCGCCGTGAGCCAGCTCCATCACATCAGAGTGTGACAAATAGAAGTGTACAGATTATCTAAAATCATCCAGCAGCTGTGGAGTTAAGCCTGCAGTAGTAGACAGGAAGTATCTAGCGGTTACCCAGTGTGATGCTGGGAAGCAGGGAGTGTGTATCTGCCTCTGCAAAAGGAAAGAAGTGTCTGTTTTTCTCTCTGCAAGGAGAAGGAGCAGTGTTGTGAATGTTAGTTATGTTTTGGCTGCTGGGAGGCTCCCTCTGGTGGCCAGGAAGGGTTTGGACTTGGACCAGGTGTGTTGTGCAGTGGGTGTTTCCTTTGCTAACTCTCTGCTTATTTAAATCCTGGTCTGATTGCAGGCTGTTGCCAGATGTCAGTTGTTCTTTGTATCTCCAGCCTGCTTCATTCTGCTCCACACCACAGCTTCACCAGATAAGTGCTTGCTCTTTATTTATTGTCTGGTTCTTTTGTTTATTTGGGTTTGTCTTTTGCTGTGGTTGTTTTCAGTTTATTTGCTTGCAGGGATTTTCCCCCTCAATGGTTTGTTGGGGAACTCCCTGCAGTTCTGTGTGGAGTATAGCTCCTTTGAGTCCATGTGTTTGTGGCTTGTTGAATTTGTTATGATTCTTGTTTTCTGTTCATTGGTATGACAAGGGCACCTGGTATAGGACGGAGTTCAGATCGTGTGATCTGAGGGCCTTTTTGTACTATCAGGAAGTTGGTATTTTGCAGGGTTTTTCTCTTTCCACCATCAGTCCCTTTCCTGTCCTTTCCTATTTTAGTCAGCGGGGGCCTCACCTTTTGCTAATCCTGTCATCCATCTGTGTATTGTGTTTTTCCTATATCACCGCAGTTTTTTAATGTGGGGGGCTTGCTATTCTTGTCTATTTTCTGAGGCAGAGAGTTATTCATCTTTCCTACCTTTAGGATAGTTAGTTCTCCGGCTGGGTTCGCGGTGCACAGGATGTTAGTTCACCCCTCGGCTACTTCTAGTTATGATGGTTAGTAAGGGGATGGTGGCCAGATTAGTTGCCAATGCTCTTGTCACCTTTTGCCCATTATTTGTGGTGGTCTTCCATGGTTCTTGATCATAACAGAGCAGTGCTGAGAAAAATGTAGTGTATGTAGCCTAAGAAAAGTCAAGCTACAAAGATCTGCCAGTTCAGGACAGAGACTGCTTGGAGTGGAGAACAGCTCAGGATAGTTCAAAAGCAAACTCTGTGCAGCAGAAGTTTAGGAGAGAAGTGACCAGTACAAGACTCACCCATGTCCCTCACCTCACTGCATAAGGTACAGTGATCTACTCTGTGTACATCCACTGTGTAAGGAGAGAAGGTAATCTGTGAACAGACTGTCATGTATGTTATTGTGAAAGCTCTGTGTGAAGGTTATTAAAGCCTTCCATACGCTACTGTCTGGAACACGTGTTATATAGCTGTGTGCTTGCTGGAAACTATATATCACCTCACATATGGAAGAGCTGGTTACATGTGCTCTGATTTAATTTGCCAAATTTCCAAAGAACTCATGTTTACTTTGCCCAGTCTCCCTATACAGAGTGGCAGACATACAACCTGGCCTACCAGGGGCGGCACAGAGGCCTCTGATGTCATCATGAACATAGTAACATCATGACGTTCATCTCTTGAGGCCAAAGCCCCAAAGCAGAGGGAAAAAGGAATAGGACAACGCGTGTCATGAAGAAGGAGGTGTGTGGAGGACCAGCCAGGGTTCAGTGGTGGGACAGGTGAAAGGTAATCATTATTTGTTCACCACTTTCTGAACAATTCAGCAAAATGGCAGCCAGCCATATTCTCATGAAAAATTTGGATTTGGGACAATACGACCTTTTTCTAAAATGTGAGGTGATTTCTATTCACCTCTGATCCCTAATGACAGCAGTATATGACAGAAGCCCTGGTTTACACGCACATCGCTCCCGCGCCCGTCTCCGGTTATGATGTGTCTTGATTTTATTATGTCGGCGGGCTACAGACGCAAGATGGCAATGCATTATTAAGAGACAATATTCCTTGTATGTGTCTGCGGGTCTGAGATGCCGTAAGCAGTGTTTACAACGTGTGATGATGAGAAGTCATCTGTTAGACTCCATCTTTTAGTCTGAAATTCAATAATTTATCCCGACCCATGCATACTAAGAAACGTCATATGTGGACGAGTAAAAATAAATAATACAATCGTTCCCATTACACCGCAATCATGTACAGCGTAGTACAATACACAGCATATATCCTCACTAAAGGGAAAGCAAAGCTTCTTATTAAATACAATGGTGTGCAATTTACACCACCGCTGAAAGTTATCACATATGTCTGTACCAATATACTCAATATTTATAGGAATAAATGAGAACACAAACATATCCCAGCAGGACGCCAGCTATTTCCATATGGATATCACTGCACAGCACAATCACATCATGTAAAAATGCGCTGCTCAATGGTACAGCACTGAGGCGTAGCTCTGATTCAGCTGGGGGGGGGGCCGAAACATCTGAGGGGGGCCTTAAGTAGTGACTCTGTGTACAATTAGGGAGGCAGGGCCTAATATGGGTCTAGGGGAACCTCAGCAGATGACCGTGCTGTTACTGAAAATCACTAAACAAAGATTAGCACCGATATTACCGCCATATGGTGACCGTACAGTGGTAGATACCAGTCCTGCAGAACATATAAAAGACTACAGTGCAGTTACATATGGTGACCTACAGCTGACATTCTTTCTTATGGAATGGTTCACTTTTTCTGCCTTTTCCTTCTGGCCCAGACCAACATGACGACTTCTCCAGCCAGGACTTGTCTGCAGAGATTACAAGCAATGGAAGGAAGAAAAGGGTTACTCTCCTGCGCCACCAAACCAGTTCAAATGATGTAGTTAAAATATGATTAATGGTCAACGCGTTTCATAGCCCTCAGAGGCTTCTTCATCAGGAGACACATCTGACTTCTCACATTTCCAGCATCGTCGCCATCTATTCCCAATTGACAAACACTCCTACTGATACCCCAATACCGAGTCTCTGCTGCCGTATGTGTTCCTATTACCGATCCTCTTAGTACCACACATAATGTCCCCCACTGTGCTGCTTACACAGTAACATTTGTGCCCTCTAGATAGTGAAATTGCCTCCTAGGAAGTAATGCCCTGTGTAAGTGCCCTAGAAAACAGTGTCCACATTTTGCCACCTAGAGAGTAATAATGTCCCCAGTGTGTGCATTTCACAATGACAATACAGAGCCCATATAACAATAATGCTAAAGTGCCCACTTAACATTTAATAATGTCACTTGAGTCCCCCCATATATTATTCTGCTATACAGCATGCTGCCCCCCATAGCTCCCACTTACACAGCATGATAGGCCGCATAGAAGCCCCCTCTCACTGTATGACGGCAATCAGTAGCCCCGACTGTATTATGGCCCCTAGCATTCCCCCTGTATAATGGGCTTTGGTAGCCTCACCCACAGTATGATGACCTTCAGTAGCCTCCCAATGCATGACGCCCCCAGGAGTCACTCTCTGATGGCCGCTAGTATTTCCCCCACACTGTGTGAATGGGCCCAAGTATTTCCCTCACACTGTATTATGGCCTCCAGTATTCCCCCACACTGTTATATGGCCCCCACATGGTAATATGACCCTTATTATTTCGGGCACACTGTAATATGGCCCCCAGTATCCCCCACATGGTAATATGGCCACCAATATTTCACCTAACATGTTACCCTGCTGTACCGCAGAATGTAACTGTGTCGCCCAGGGTTATGGGGTACTCGATCCCGGGCGGTGTATAACTGGGGAATGTCCCTTTGGTGGCCATTGCCCGGTCCCGTGCCCTGAGACCCTTTTTGTAAAGGGGATATAGTTACAGTGGATTAGATTAGTGTTCACACATGACGCCACTTGCGGTGTTGCGGCTATGTAGATGGAGCCGCCACTGCACAATGTCCACTGCTGGGGCTGATGTTAACGGCATCCTGGATGTTAGGCCCTCCGCAAGCAGGGCCGGGCCTCAGAGGGTAGGTGAAGTGACTGGTGTCGGAAGAAGGTAGTCCACACAAGCGAATCAGTGCAACTGGTTCTTTACTCACTTTCTGGTGGTAACTGGTCACCTGAGGCTGGCTGGCTTCACCTTCAGGTTTCCTTTGTCCCAGTGCCAGTGTAGTAATCTGGTACCTTGTTCCCCTGCACCTGTCTCTGGTTGGTGGGTCCCCGTGGCATAGAGCAACTGGGGGTCCCCGTCCGGTGGTTTTCCACTGCACTCCGTATGACGGTAGCGTGAACTCTGTGGGGTTGGAGTCTCTGGTCCTGTCTCCGGTTTTCCCTTTGCTACTGAGTCTTGGATTTTTAAAGTCAGTGAGGTCCTTGATGGTCCATCACTGTGCAGGCATTATGAGGCCTGCCTGGAGTTTCTGCCTGACCTACAGTCCTGTATCCCATTGGTGCGTAGTTCCGGGAGTACTCCACCGTACTCCACCGGCAACTACCCTCCTGGGCACCAGGTTACTGTTCACTCCAAGTCAGTGCATCTCCTCATGTCCATCTTCACTGTCTCCCTACGACTCACTACTGTACACTGTCCGCCTCTCCCACCTGGTCAACTAGTGGACTGGACTGGCTCCACCTCTAGGCGGCCATACATTGGTCCGACCCTAGTTTTGTACCACTCTATGGGGGATTGTTAAAGAAAACTGGGATTTTGTGAAGTGTTTGTGTGTGACCGGCACTGGTCTTCTCGGGCCCTAGGGGGTAAGCCCTGCATCCCGGTGAGGATGCAGAACCTTGTAACTCCCTGATAGCTTTAAGGGCGCTACATAACTATGTATTGGCACTGCGCACGCTGATAATATGTACAGTAGCGATAGTTCCAGGTGGGCTAATGTGACCGCACCGTCTACCCTCCGGTAGCTACACTACTGTTACAGCATGAACTCCGTATCACTGATACATGTGCAGAATGATGTAACCGAGCTAAAGAGACAGTGGGGACAAGGATATTTTAGATTTTTCACACTTCATGAACAGATGCAGCCGAGCAGGATATTTCACTCAACTCCAAGACGCATATCTTGTACAAGACTTCGATTTAAAGGGTTTACAGAATTGTCATGGGAAAATGATTTCTAGATGTGTATCCATGCACCTCCAGAGGCGCAATTCTAGTATGTTGGTTGGTTGTTGATTTCAATATTGCTTTTTTCTTGCCAACATCCACTTTCTTGCTCGTGGGCTCCTTGCTTCTCCTATTTTTCCTAAAGCGGGAGGGCCTGATTCAACCATTCATGCCATCTTGATGTGGCGGCATACTGGAACGAGAGAGTCTTGATTCAGGACGATGTGCACTCCGCTCCATGAATTTGGAACGCCTCACCACAAATCTCACTCCAGTCAGGTACAGGAGTGAGGTTTATGGAGTGTGAAATGCTACAGTTCACAATGAATTAAATGAGCTGTGTCGTTCCACCCCATCCTGACTCAGCTACCCCCATTTTATTGAAGCTGGGAGAAACTGACGTGAAGACGCCAAAAGTCACAACATTTCCATGTAATTCCATGTTGCGACTAATTTCTCCAACTTTTCACTGTTTTGATGAATCAGGAGCTAAGTGTGTACCTGCAGATCCCCTCTGAACTCCTTCCTTTCTCTCCAATGCCAGCTTTCTTCTACATGACGGCTAGTGGAGCAAACGTAGACCACCATGATCTCCCCCCCCTCTTTCATTAAACTGGATTGTCTCATGTTCATTTATGCATAAACCTGCAAAGTGTTTGTAAAAACAAACAACAGTTCAATTTCCCTTTTATTAAAAATCTTCCCAAGAACAGGTTGGGTTTAATTTTATAGCACACAGATCATTATCTAGGTTGTCAGCCACCATATAGTGCTGCCTGGCAGGGTACTTAGGGAAGAAGTGTGCGATGATACCCGTTGAAGCTGGTAAAATCCCTGGATCCAAACACCCTCTGTTCTCCTGCATGTCTCCCATGTTGCAGAGACAAAGATGCCTGTGCTGGCACCCTGCATTCAGAAAAGAGGTGCAACAATGCCGCTTGAAAAACGCAATGCCTGTGCCCTGTCAACATCATCAGAAAACCCCTTAAAGGGAATCTATCAGCAGGTTTTTGCTATGTAATCTGAAGACAGTATGCTGTAGGGGTTAAAATATAGAATTCAGTGATGTGTCTCTTATCACACTCCATGCTATTATTTACTTGCCATTTTACATAGTTACATAGGTTGAATAAAGACCTAGGTCCATCTAGTTCAACCTTCCTCCACCAATTATACATTTTGTCATTGTCATTTATAACCGACAATGTTGTGTGCACTGAGAAAATCATCCAGCCCTCTTTTAAAAGCTGTTATAGTATCTGCCATTACTTACTCTTGTGGTAGGGCATTCCACAGTCTGACTGCTCTAATGGGTACTTTATACGCTGCGACTTCGCTGCCGATCGATATATCGTTGGGGTCACGTCGTTAGTGACGCACATCCGGCGCCGGTAGCGACATCGCAGCGTGTAACACAAATGAGCGACGATCAACGAGCGCAAAAACGTGTAAAATCGTTGCTCGTTGACACGTCTTTCATTTCCATAATATCGGTGCTGCTGCAGGTACGATGTTGTTCGTCGTTCCTGTGGCAGCACACATCGCTATGTGTGACGCCGCTGGAACGACAAACATCTCCTTACCTGTGTCCACCGGAAAAGGAGGAAGGAAGGAGGTGAGCGGGATGTTCCGGCCGCTCATCTCCTCCCCTTCTTTTCTATTGGGCGGCGGTTCAGTGACGCTGCTGTGATGTCGCTGTGATGCTAAATGAACCGCCCCCCCTTAGAAAGGAGGCGGTTCACCGGCCACAGCGACGTCGCAGAGCAGGTATGTGCGTGTGACGCTGCCGTAATGATAATGTTCGCTACGGCAGCGATCACCACATATCGGCCGTGCGACGGGGGCGGGTGCTATCTCGCTCGACATCGCTAGCAAATGCTAGCAATGTCGCACCGTGTACAGTACCCCTTACTCTAAAGAACCCTTTCCAATTGATTGTTTTAGCTTCTGGACCTTATGATTGCTTGGACTACATTGCCTCATGCCTGGTAGTCCACCACACCCCCTTCTGTAATTAGCAGCTCACTATCTATAGAAATTGTACATACAGAGCTTGGTGTGTTCAAGCAGTAAACGAAGCGAGACATTATTGGATTCAGGGCCTCTTTGCCTATATAACTCTGCTTTCAGATGAGGTAGCAAAAACCTGCTGACAGATTCCCTTTCAAGTCTTGTGTAATTGTAGCTCCTCTCTGAATCTTTACCTGCATGCCCAACCTCTTCCACCTCTCAGTGTCTTGTGCTCTAGTTTTACATTAAAGGGGCTGTCAACTTTTGGGAATCTTTTTTTTACTCAAAGGCTTGTATTTAGGACTGAAAATAAATTCTACATGTAGGTTTCATTATAAACGTTGCATCATTTGTCTTTTACAGGCTCTTTAGTTGGAAACTCGACTTTGATGTTGTGTGTGGTCATAAATCAGCTGAGAAGAGACTAGAAAGATATGGATTAAAGAGTACAAACCCATTATTAGACATCATAGCAAGGCGAAAAATGGGGAGAACAGTGCGCCAAGGCCGAGAGCTGGAAACACCGACCGTGACAACACCGGCCAGGCATACAACCTGCGTACTGGCACCACTGTAGTCCGGCCTGCTCCAACAGCCGGAGCTGAGCTGAATCTGGCATTAGCTCCTACATCTGGGTCCTTAATGCTGGGAAATACAGTAGAATGACCTGCAGTCCTATATAAACACAATGTCCAGCTCATGTGTGCAAAAAATAGATGTGGTTCTGCACCGACTATTATACGACCTGTTCACAATCCTGGGGAGGAGCGGATTAGAAGCAGTATTCCCTTAGTAAGGCTCTGGTTCTGGGTGCTCGCTGATTAAGCAGGATAGCTGTAGGTATGAGGAAGCATGTAGAAAAAAAGTCCAGCGGCACACCGAATCTCCGGTAAAAAACTTTCCTTTTTTACTAAATGAAACGGTGCATATTAAAAAGGCAGTGAAGGATCCAAGTGCAGGATTCCTCACGGACGACGGCCGTTTCGCGTTAAACACGCTTACATGGGTCCATGGACCTGTGGAAGCGTGTTTAACGCGAAACGGCCATCGTCCGTGATGGATCCTGCACCCGGTTCCTCACTGCCTTTTTAATATGCACTGTTTAATTTAATAAAAAAAGGAAAAGTTTTTTACCGGAGATTCGGTGTGCCGCTGGACTTTTTTTCTACATGGTTCCGCAATGTCCAGCTCAGCTCTGCTATAGTGTTCTTCCACTTCTGTCTGTGAGGTCTGGTAAAATATCCATTACTGAGTGATATCTGCTAAGTCATGGATAATGCACTGACAGACACAGACAGAAAAGGGCCCCAGAGCAAGAGCAGTATATGGGCCCTTTGCAGCCCAAGAACTCATCATAATGCACAATTCCACCTGCTTTGGAGGTTAAAGTGGCCCCCTTATCTCCTGGGACCGTGTGCGGCCTAACAGCTTGCACCAATGATATGTCCACCCCTGGATTAATGGCTAGATTTAAAGGCTGCGCAATACAGAGTAACAGATCTAACCATGGAAAAAAAACTCAGTGCACTAATGTTTCACTGCAGCTGTGCTAAAAAGTAAAGTGTAATGGAGTATTTTATGGAGTATTGTCTTTCCCACAGCTACGGGAAGACTGCAGAGGGAGGGCAGAGAAACAAGATAAAAAGATGGCTAGATAGATAGATAAATAGATAATAGATAGATAATGGATAGATAAATAGTAGATAGATAGATAGATAGATAGATAGATAGATACAGTGTGATGGGCTGCGATGCAAAGTTTTACCCTGCATGTTCAGATGCATAGATCATTATAGCATTCTAAATCCTATCAAGACATACAAGTTGCCCCCCTCCCCCTTCATTATGTAGTAATGTCCCCCAACCAGGGCCAGTTCCTGGTAAATATGCCCCCAATCCTAGTAAATATTTGTTCCCCATCCTGGTATATGTCCCGATCATGGCACCATCCTGGTATATGTTCCCATCATGGTGTATGACCCCCATCATGGCTATGTCCTGGTATATATATGGCCCCATGCTAGTATATATGTACTCATCATGGCCCCATTCTGGTATATGTGTCCCCATCATGGCCCCATCCTAGTATATGTCCCCATCATGGTGTATGACCCTCATCATGGCTATATCATGCTATACAGTATATGAGACCCCATCCTAGTATACGTGTCCTCATCATGGTCCCATCCTAGTATATGTCCCCATCATGGTGTATGATCCTCATCATGGCTATATCCTGGTATATATATGGCCCCATCCTAGTATATATGTCCTCAACATGGACCCATCCTGGTATATGTGTCCCCATCATGGCCCCATCCTAGTATATGTTCCCATCATGGTATATGACCCTCATCATGACTATATCCTGGTATATATGTGCCCCCATCACGGCCCCATCCTGGTATATGTGTCCTCATCATTGGACTATGGGCATGGGGAGCAGTTAATTTTCTTATCTTTAATCAGCAGCCGGTACATTGCAGTTCAGGGACCTGACAGGTTTCAGTGCTGCAATGCTTTTCCTCAAAGGCACATCCAGCTGACACAGGAGCTGGGGTCTGCAGGCTCCTTGTATCCCTGGGCCCATTCTCTGTTACCAGGATCGTTACTCCCCTAGACAGATAATAGATAGATGATAGAAAGATAGATAGATCCCATTGTGTGGAGGAAGTTATTATTATTATTATTATTTATTTAGAGAGCACCATTGATTCCATGGTGTTGTACATGAGAAGGGGGTTACATACAGAATACATATACAAGTTACAATAGGCAGACTGGTACAGAGGGGAGAGGGCCCTGCCCTTGCGGGATTACATTCACAGATCACGACCTTTTCAAACATCGTTCTACACACATTCTTGAGTAGGCCTAGTCCAAGAGGCGTCTGCTACATGGGGACCAATCCTGCCCAGTCTCCCCATAGCACGTCCATTGAGACATACATACATCCACCATACACCATACACCATACAGACATACATCCACCCTACACTTTCCTCTCGGAACGTCACATCCAGCAGCTTCTCATTAGCTCTACAACTGAGCAAATGCACAGAGGATCTCTGCCGACGTGCCAGAAGCTCGTGGTCACACTACATGTACCCTGGAGGTCTGTCAGACCTGTAATTCTCTCCTAATAGCAGGCGCACACTCCAGAATGACAGCAGTGCTGTACTGTGGACATTCAGGCAGAATGTGACTGGAGTGTGCGCCTGCTACTGGCAAAGAAGAGCCTGCCTGACAGACTTTGAGGGCACAGGTAGTGGTTATCTGCCTATGGGCCAGAAGTTTTGGAGCCACACTGCGTGTGCCCGAAGAGGCATTGTTATTGAGCAGCCATGGGGGATTCAAAGTTCCAGGAGGACTATATAAGAATGGATCAGGGATCTGTCACCAATCACTTGGCGTGCTATGGGGAAATGGGGCAGGGAGGTGCAGACAAATCTTGGACTGGTCTTATGGGAACTTGCACAGAGATTGGGCCTGCATGAAATCAAAAGCAGCCATGTTATTAGTTTATACAGTAGGTGTGGCTCCTGCTGACAGGTTCCCTTTAATGACTGCAGCCATAGCGTAGGGCGCCTGCACTATTTCTGGTAATTCGAAATGACTGAGAACGGTCGTACCATGCTATTAATGTGTCTTATCCGAGGTGATAGATATATAGAAGGAGAGATAGAGTGCTGCTATTTTTGCTGTGTGTATATGGCCGATACTAGAGGTATTTTTACTCTATTTGAGGAATAGATAATAGATAAATGATTGATAGATAGATAGATGGATAGATAGATAGATGGATGGACAGATAGATAGATAGATAGAAGGATAGATAAATGATAGATAGATGATAAATAGATAGATAGATAGATAGATAGATGATAGATATGTGGCGCCCCAGGACCTGGTCGCCACAACAGCATTGCCCCTCCAAAGGGTTAATGCTGAGCCTGGAGGTAATTGGGGAAATCATTGGCCAGTAGGTACCAACATCCAACGCAGTTTCTCCCTCAGGCCAGCAGAGGGAGCGCTGAACCTGGAGTTCCAGGGAGCATTCCTCAATCCTGACCTGAGGGAGGAGTTAGTGTTCAGTCTGAGAGGGAATTTGGAGAGTGAAGACGCAGAGCTGTGCTGTCCTGTGGACTGGGGCCTGGAGCTGGAATAGCTTGGCCCAGTGAAGCAGGATTGGCAGAGAGGCACAGAGGAGAATTAGACATCGAAGTCTGTGGTTGCCAGGGTGTAACACCCTTCCCTGGTAGCCGAATCCGAAGGGCAGGAGGACTGTAGGTCTCCTGGCCCCCCCAAAGCAACCTGAAGGTACAGCTGCATCACCAGGGCCCGGTGTGGACTCCAGCAGAGAAGCATCAGAGAGGGCCTGCGCAGCCTACCACACAGGGAGAGGGACGTACCACCGGTCCCAGCAGCAAGAGGGCCATTGCTAACTCAGAGTACAGGGTCCTATGAAAGCAAAGAAAGAACAGGGAGTAGGCCTCATACTCAGCTGACCAAAAAGATACCTCAGTTACTTCCAGGCCGGCCGGAGCCCTCTACCACCTGTAACGGTCTCCCAGGACTAACCGTTTGCACAGTAAAAGAGGAGAAGGTAAAGAGACTGTTGTTTGTGTCCGGTCCTTTCACCACCTGTCGGCCCTGCATTACACCGCAACTACATCGACACTCACAAGCACCAACTGTTGCCCCGGGGTCCAGCTCCACCTGTGGGGAGCAGGACCACCATTGCTGCCGTTCCATCACTCCGGAGGCCTCATACAGCAGCGGCGGCGGCTTAATAGCCGCAAACCACAGGTGGCGTCACGAATGTAAACTTTAATAATCACCCCCACTGAAGCCATATGAATTGACCCCACCAGGGTACGGAGTCGGGCCCCGCCACCACTAACGACTCCCGGACTAGTCCGGCCCGGCACCGGGTGTCCCATAGCCCTGGGGTGGGCGAGTCAGATAGATAGATCGATAGATAGATAGATAGATAGATCGATAGATAGAGAGATGATAGATAGATAGAAGGATAGATAGATAGATAGAAGGATAGATAGATAGATAATAGATAATATATAGAAGATAATAGATAGATAGATAGATAATGGATAGATAGATCAATAGATAGATAGATAGATCAATAGATAGATAGATCGATAGATAAATGATAGATAGATAGATAGATAGATAGATAGATACATGGATAGATAGATAGATAGATACATGGATAGATAGATGGATAGATACATGGATAGATAGATAGATAGATAGATGATAGATAGATAGATAGATAGATAAATGGATAGATGGATGGATAGATAGATAGACAGATGGATAGAAGGACAGAAGGATAGATAGATGGATGGATAGATGGATAGATAGATAGATACATGGATAGATAGATAGATAGATAGATAGATAGATAGATAGATAGATAGATAGATAGATAGATAGATAGATAATAGATAGATAGATAGATAGATAGATAGATAGATAAATAGATAGATAGATAGATGCTACATATGTGAACAGCACAGGCAGCTACAGCAAGAAATAGAAGTAAAATACTAGGATCTATTCTAGATATATCTTTGGACTTTTCAATACATTCTTAAATGAACAAATAAGTGTTGCTCTTGAAATGTGTTTTTTTTTCTGGGTTTCTGCAATTTTCCGCGGCCCGGTCTGATCAATCTCAGTGTCTCATACGATCCGAGTGTGACCACTTCAATGTCTGGAAATGTTTTTCATTTATTTGGAGGCCATACCACCCATCGTCTGCAACTTATGTAAAGTCAGCTTCAGCTTTCAGAACAGCATGTTCCCCAAATCCCTGGGATGCACATGATTTCACACACTCCTCTGAAGAACCATTACTTATTCATGAGGACGGGCGTGCTTTTCTTTTGCGGTAGAAAATCAGTTGCCACAAACAGCTCTAAAGTTATATTTATTGGAAGATGGTAGTTTTATAATGAAAGCACATACTTTACTTACTTATACTGGGAGAAATGAATACTTAATATACAGCGCTTGCTGTTTGTCATTATATTTACAAAAAATGACTATATCCCCGGCCTCTCACCGGTCTGTGGATGATGGGGGTTACGAGCTCCAGTGGGCCCTATGTATTCTCTTCTTTGGTTGCGTAAATATCCTTGATTTCATAGATAGGAGAATCATAAAGAAGACCTGCCACCATGTTGGAAGTGAGTAGTTTTAAGTCTTATTTCTTTCTGTTGCTCCTATTAGTATGCCAGGATTATGTTTTTGTTTTTGTTTTTTTTAAACCTGACATATGGTTAAGGAGTTCTTGGTCTTTTTATTAAACTATAATTTTTATGGTCTTTTCCAAGGGGGGCATAGCTCACAGGATCACCTGGGGCATAGCTCACAGGATCCTCTGGAGCATGGCTCAGAGGATCCTCTGGGGCATTGCTCACAGGATCATCTGGGGTATAGCTCACAGGATCCTCTGGGGGCATAGCTCACAGGATCATCTGGGGTATAGCTTACAGGATCATCTGGGGCATTGCTCACAGGATCCTCTGGGGCATAGCTCACAGGATCCTCTGGGGGCATAGCTCACAGGATCATCTGGGGTATAGCTTACAGGATCATCTGGGGCATTGCTCACAGGATCATCTGGGGTATAGCTCACAGGATCATCTGGGGCATGGCTCACAGGATCCTCTGGGGCATAGCTCACAGGATCCTCTGGAGCATGGCTTACAGGATCCTCTGGGGCATTTCTCACAGGATCATCTGGGGCATAGCTCACAGGATCCTCTGGGGCATAGCTCGCAGGATCCTCTGTGACGTGGCTCACAGGAACCTCTGGGGCATGGCTCACATCATCCTCTGGGGTGTGGCTCACAAGCTCCTCTGTGGGCGTGGCTCACAGGTTCCTCTGTGAGCGTGGCTCACAGGATCCTCTGGGGCTGGCTCACAGGATCCTCTGGGGCTTGGCTCACAAGCTCCTCTGGGGCGTGGCTCACAAGCTCCTCTTGGTCGTGGCTCACAGGTTCCTCTGGGGCCTGGCTCACAGGCTCCTCTGCTGCGTAGGTCATAGGATCCTATAGGACGTAGGTCACAGGATCCTCTGGGGTGTGGCACGCATGATTCCCTGGGGCGTGATCACAGGATCCCCTGATGCATGGATCACAGGATCCTCTGGAGCATGGCTCACAGGATCCTCTGTGGCATGTCTCACAGGATCTGCTTTATACCACTCTGCATTATTATCCTATGAGCAAAGCCCCTTTGGTAAAGACCATTGGAGTTAGCTCTAATTTTAAAAGTCCATATTTCTGGCATTGTATGGCAGGTTAAACAAAAATTGGGGAGCATTGGGAATAAAACAAGAGCAAAAATCTATAGATAAGATTGTTTATTAACTACTATGGCAGAATGTTGTGAACATGCTCTTTGAAGTGAAATGTGTAGACGTCATTGTGCAGGGAGGGGGAGTGTTATGGTCAAGAGACCACAAAAGATCTTACAAAAATACCATAAAAAAGGTAGAACATAATATACAAGAGTAGTTGGAAACATAACTGGCTGCAATCCACTGACTACACAAACACAACTAAAAGTAGCGGGGGAGCGTTCCTAACAAACCTAGAAGCCTCGTCACCGCCGGAAAACTAACTAACCTCAAAGATGGATTAAGGAATCCTGACTTGCCTCAGAGCAGCCCCAAATGAAAGTCAAAGCCCCAACATATAATGATAGTGATGTAAGAAAAAACAACACACAGATGGTAGATATAGAATTAAGCAAAGTGAGGCCCTGCTAGCTAGATACAAAAGTATAGGATAGATTGCTAGTTGCAGTCAGTAAAAACCCTGAATAATAACAACACCTGATAATCAAAATTTCCCTAAAAGATCACATGATCTTTCTTCCACTATATCAGGAACTCTTGTGCAAATACATTTAAATAGAAAATGCAAATATAATATAAAAGATCTTACCTACAAAAACACATGAGATACAAAAATACAAAACCCGTTATCAAACGGAGCAAAAACTCCCTTTCTTGCTGGGAATAAATAGTCCTCCAAAAATAGTGCAGGAAGAGCACTTATTCACTTGCAAGAAACAAAAGGGAATATTCTCAAAAGCTGATTTAGAAAAAGACATAGATTAAGGAAAAACGCCCTTCAGTGCAAAATCAGAGCCTTTAACCAAGCCCAGACTAAGAAAACAAAATACTTATCAGACATAACTGCAGACTCAGGATGACATGGAAATAAAACCGATGCAAAGGAATGAAAAACCGCTGTGGAAATCCTTTCTGGAATATCCAAAAAGGTGCTGAAAAAAGGCAAAACAAAACCTACAGTAAAGGCCAAAGCCTAAAGGCTAAAGGACAAATTGAGGACATCTTAACATGGAGCAGTAACAATTATCACCGGCAAAGGTTAGAGAGAGACTGCCTTCCTATGTCCCCTCAGGCTGGACTCCATAGGCGTCCTGAAACAGCAATCATCTCCAACACCTGTCTGAGCGACAGATGCAGAATCAGACTCACTACCAGCACTAGCCACAAGAGGGAGTCCAGAAACACTCCCGGGAACAGCACCATCTCTGATGATATTCACAACAGGGGAGGCAGTAAGCTGTACATGGCATCCAATGTACTTGGTTTATCATGTGTTATTCATACATAGATGTTAACTGTGACATCCGTGTGACGTACGTGTGACATGAATCAGAACTAAATACCTTTAAGAAATGAAAGATTTTTAGATGTTACGTGCAAAGATTATAGACAGATATATAGAAAGATAGATAATAGACAGATAAAGAAATAGTACATGCTAGATAGATAGATAGATAGATAGATAGATAGATGGTAGATAGGGAGGTAGATAGATAAAGAGATAGCTAGTAGATACATAAAGAGATGATAGCTAGAGATAGATAGATAGATAGATAGATAGATAGATAGATAGATAGTTAGATTGACAGATTTTACAGCTATTAGCCAAATAAATAAACAATTAATTGAAAACAATTATGTGGGGTCCCCCACATTTTTGATAACCTGCAAAGGTAAAGCAGACAGTTGAGAGCTGGTATTACCAGGCTGGGTCGGTCCATGGTTATTGGTCCTTCACAGTCTAAAAATAGCAGAACATGGTTTTGTGACACTCTGTTGAGAGATGTTTATTCCATACATGTCTGTATGTGGCCACCCAGTGCCTGTGATGCGGATTGTGAAGTGTTTTGCTAGCATGTCACAATCGTGTATATTGCATTTGTATCGTTAGTAATTGGAGCCCCTAATCAAATTCA
This sequence comes from Anomaloglossus baeobatrachus, assembly GCF_048569485.1. Classification (NCBI taxonomy): domain Eukaryota; kingdom Metazoa; phylum Chordata; class Amphibia; order Anura; family Aromobatidae; genus Anomaloglossus; species Anomaloglossus baeobatrachus. Next base: position 605,160,478 of record NC_134356.1, on the reverse strand, counting down.
GGAAAATGTAATTGTGAACGAGTCTGTAACAAGGCCAGTGAAAACTCCCTCAACCCTATTGTGGTGCAACAATGAAGCTTTGTGTAGTAACAAAAAAAAGGAAAAGAAAAGAAAAAAAAAAAAAACAGACCAAATGACCTCATTACTCTAATGGAATATACATACCAATCAGCGTGTCTCTATGATGCCTGGCAATATAAATCAACCGGTCGAACAGCGGCTTTGCTGAAGCTGAAGTCAATAAGACCATTTTTTTGTACAATGAGAAGTTCTCCAAGGAAGAAATTGGCAAGGAAAACAGCAGCTTAGAAAGGTTGTGTGATTACATAGTAAGGATCCCCTTTGGATTATACAAAGAAGAAACACACAGGAGGTGGTATGCCGGAGCTGAATGAGAGAACAGGCATTTATAGAACTATTTTCACAATTTTGACAGGTTCATTGGTTTCTCTTGTGCCCCTGGCTAATGGATACGGCTACTTTTTTTTATAGCTATGTATTTTATTACAATACATACTATTATTCTAATAAACATGGCAGCTTTATTATCCCCATATTATTAACCCCATTTATTATCCAGATAGTATACCCCTAAATCATGTATGATCTATAAGGGGTCAGTCCAGTGCGCTTTCCATCAGCAGCAGGTAACTAGCAATGATGACATTCTGCTCACTGGTGCCACCTGTGCACACATTCTGGCAGGCTGCTGTCGATGAGACGTCATCTATGCCGCTCATGTCCTGATGGAGAAATTAGCAACTTTTTATGCAGATTTGACTATGTCTTACTTTGCCATATTTGTCAATTCACCGAGACAACCATCAAATCATCCTAAGGTGATCACATTACTGATTACATATATCCCTATAGGTCGCTTTACATGCTACAATAAATCTTACGATGTGTCGGCGGGGTCATGTCGTAAGTGACACACATCCGGCATCGTAAGTATGATTGTAGCGTGTAAAACCTCCGTGCAATTGCGATTGAACGAAAATCCGTTCATCGCATGCACGTCGTTCATTCCGGTTGTGCAATGTTCCCGAGTCAGCACACATCGCAGTGTGTGACACCCCGGGAACATTGAACGACAGCTTACGTCCGTCCGCGGTTCCCGCCGACAATGCGGAAGGAACAAGGTGGGCGGGATGTTTACGTCCCGCTCATCTCCGCCCCTCCGCTTCTATTGGCCGGCTGCCGCGTGACGTCGATGTGACGCCGAACAACCCTCCCACTCCAGGAAGTGGACGTTCGCCGCCCACATCAAGGTCATATGGTCGGGTAAGTACGTGTGACGGGGTTAATCATTTGTGCGGCACGTTCAACAAATTGAACGTGCCACACATACGATGGGGGCGTTGCAAATCGCATACGATATCGTATGCGAAATTGCAACGTGTAAAGCAGGCTTTAGACCCTAAGCTATCTCTAACCTCCAGATTACCCCTGATATTGGAGATGCTAGATTCCGGTGCCTTACTATTCTCCTGACCAGAACTAAACCTGTTCATCTCGCAGGGAAGGAAGAGACAGGAGTAGGATGGCAACACAAATAAAGACAGACAGGGAAAACCGAAACTCAAGCACACTGCAAACTCATAGGATAAAATAGTAAGAAACTAAGGAGAAAAACAAGAGAAGTAAGGCAGCAACAAAAAGACAACAAGGGTTAACACCACAACCACTCATAGCAATGAAGTACTACAACCACCAGTAAGTTTGGATTGCAACACCTCCCCAGACCAGTATAGAGAAGCTATAGCTGGCATTAAAGGAAGTGTCTAGACAGCATATATATGAGGGGAGTAAATGTGACCGAGTCGGCCACAGCATGTGATCAAAGAAGATTAACAAACAGCCCAGGAGAGATTAATGCTTGGTAGCCTCCTTATGACCTACATCTGGGGGTCGAAGCCCGAGTCTGCCTGCGCTGATCATAAATGTTAGAGAAGTTAGCAGGCAGAGTGTCAGAATCCATAGTCTCCTCAGATCCTGATGCCGCCATGACAGTCAGTGATGTTTTTTAAAAACCTCCATGTGACAATAGAATTGCATTAATCCAAGTGTGATCCGATGTTTTGCCAGATTGCACTCTGACCAAAAATACAGTCATCTGCATGAACCCTAATTCAGTTGTTTGTATAGCATTGACCTTATAAATGTGTTAACCCTTACTTTTATGGAACTTTCATAAAAAGGGTTGTATCATCATATGTTTCCAGGAGCGTACTGCTCCTCTGCCTCTCATCGACCTGCGGAAGGGTGGGACATTCCTGACTGATTGACATGTCAGACCAGCAGCCACTGTCCCGACCTGTATCCTCTATAGCCTGGGTCTCAGCCTCCCATACACGGTAAGTTTTTTAACTGCATGAGAAGACACACATAAGCTAGGGACCCCAACGTAGAGAAATACTTTGGCGTAGTGTTGGGGCTCTATTGCATTGATCAATTCAGTAGCTAAATTTCTCTTGATTCATATATTCATGGCAGTAATGCAGATTCCATTTTCACATTTCATTCTTACAAATAGCTATTGAATTTTTCATGTCAGTATTCACACAGCAGTTTCTGCTATTACATGTATTCCCCTTCCATAGTCACTGGTGTGCATACCTTATCTCCCCATTGTGTCCTCTCCAGGGCTGGCTTTGTAGCATTGGAGGAGTGCAGACACATTGAAGTTGGTCCAGGGATCTGCCCAGTTTCAGAGCAGTGCTTAATAGCTCTATACAACAGAGCTTGTAAACACTGAGCTCATTGCTTAGGAGAACAGCCACCTGTGATAAACTGCAGTTGTGGCCAATGACCTAGGCAATGAGCAGTAAAATATAGAAATAAAAGTCCCATCGGAGAGTTTTTCACTAAAGTAAGTAGGTCATCTCATGCCTCTCGTCTTATGATATGTTGAGCCTACAGGAAAGGGAAGCAAGGACACATATCTGTATACTAGAAATGTCAGCTGTTTTTTGTTACTGAGGTGTGAAACACAATGCACTATTTTTATAACAAAGCTGGAGAGAAATTCATGACATTCTTCCACTAGTAGAGCCATAATAAGGCTTCCATAGAGGTGTCATTTATTCCGCCATATGACTCAGACTCACTAAAGACTAGGGTAAAATATGTCTGTACAAATGGAGTCTGACAGAGCCAGTGCAGCTGAACCAGTGCCTATGTGACTCCATACTACAGATGTTATACAGCCTTGGCGCACAGAATGCTACTATGTGCTTCGGTGACAAGGATCCAAGGGTGAATGATTAGTGACATGATCGGGAGAAAATCTGATGGTTCTGAGAGAGGGGTACAGCTCAAACAATCCTGATTCCATTGCTTTACTCCTCTCATCATATACTGCATTCTCATGTTTTGTGTCATTCTTGATGTTTCCTATAATTTTTTTATCGAATGACATTAATCTTTCCTGATTTATTTCATGCCATTATTGTATAATGTGACCTGCTAATTTATAATGCTCATATACCTCTTTAAAGGGGACCCGCCACCAGGTCAAAAGTGGGCCGTATTTTCTCTTATTTTATTCCCGCTGCTCCCCTGAGTAATCTGCTTTTTGTTTGGTTAATATCTGTCATACGGTTCCAGAGATACGGGCCTTTAAACTTAGTAGTCACTTTGATGGTCTTCAAGTGGCCTTGACTCCCAGGCTTCTCTGTGGGTGTGTCTTTGCGCTGCTTTGTCTGCCACTCCCCATTACTAATTATAAGAAAAATGACCACTACGTTAAAAGGCTCATATCTCTGTAAACATATGGCGAATTTTAAAAAAATGAAAAATATAATACTCAGTGGAACAGCGGGACTAAAATGAGAGGAAAAACTGATTACTTTTGACCTAGTGGTGGGTCCTCTTTAAACAAATTCAGAGTTTACAATAATATACGCTGCAGTATTCAAGTATTTGGCAAAGTAGATCAATGTGCCAATGATGGTAGAATCAATATGTAGTGCCCCTGAAGCCATCAGTGAGCTACAAGGTTCTGCATCCCCACCAGGATGCAGGGCCTACCCCCTAGGGTCCCGATAGACCAGTGCCAGTAACACACAAACAATCCAGGTAATCACAGTTTCCCCAACAATCCTCCATACAATGGTGTAAAGCTAGGGTCGGACCAATGGATGGCCGTCTAGAGGTGGAGCCAGTCCAGTCCACTAGTTGACCAGGTGGGAGGGGCAGACAGTGGACAGTCAGTCACAGTCGGTCAGAGGAGTCGGAGTAGTGAAGGTGGATATGGGGAGACGCACTGACTAACAGTTGACAGTAACTTGATACTCAGGAGGGTAGTTGCCGGTGGAGTACGGTGGTGTACTCTCGGAACTACGCACCAACGGGGTACAGGACCCTAGAACAGGTATAAAGCTCCAGGCAGGTCTGATAACACCTGCACAGCGAGGGGACCATCAAGGATCTTGTTGACCCTAAAAATCCAAGACTCAGTAGCAAAGAGAGAGTCGGGGACAGGACCAGACATTCCATCCCCACAGGGTTCACGTTACTGTCACACGGACAGCAGTGCAAAGAAACACCACCGGACGGGGACCCCCAGTTGTTCTACCCCACGGGGACCCACCAACCAGAGACAGGTGCAGGGCAAGAAGGTACCAGATTACTACACTGGCACTGGGACAAAGGGGACCTGAAGGTGAAACCAGCCGGCCTCGGGTGACCAGTTACCACCAGAAAGTGAGTAAAGAACCAGTTGCACTGAACCCCTTGAGTGGACTACCTACTTTCGACACCCGTCATTACACCAACCCTCTGGGGCCCGGCCCTGCTTGTGGAGGGTCTAACATCCAGGCTGCCATTAACACCAGCCCCATAAGTGGACATTGTGCAGCGGCAGCTCCATCTACTTAGCCGCAACACCCCAAGTGGCGTCACGTATGAACACTATTCTAATCCCCTGTAAATATTCCCATTTACAAAAAGGGTCCAGGGCACGGAACCGGGCAACGACCACCAAAGTGACATTCCCCAGTTATACACCACCCGGGACGAACTACCCCATATCTTTGGGTGACACAAATACAATGTGAACGATGCAATATATATTTATAAAGTGGTACAATCTTAGGATGCTCTGTGATTTCAGAACCCTGGACAGATCAGATATGTCCTTATTCTCCTCTACTTGCAAGGAGAGTGAGATTGGCTGGTACAAGGATGCAGTTGTCAGTAGTAACACTCAAGACGGGAATTGCTTTTCTCTTATTCTTGCAAGTCTGTCTTGCTCAGACAACCCGGACAAGTAAGAAGATATCACATCGGGGGACAACTCAGCCTCATTGCCAACAAACCCTGGCAGCTGCACTATCCTCCCGAAATGTGCCCGCATTTACCATCACAACAGGAAGAAATGAATAGAATCGCCTGCATCAGTCTCTACATATCACTGACACCTGACAAGGCTGCCGCGCATTCCTGAAGCGTCAGTCCATGTTATCTGCTACATCTATTTAGATCAGTTTGTTCTTATTCTTTATTTTTAAAGCTCAGTCTCAAAGAAGAGGGAGCGCACAGGCCAAGCATCCATCCAGAAATAATAGGGAGATTGGCTAAGTTACCCAAAAATATACAGATAGTGAGAAAAAAGGTCTTGGTTCAGCGGTGATATGAATATCTTGTATTATGTGCGAATTCTATCACGATTTTAGGAATGTCTACTGAGTTCTGTCTCATTAATGAATGGAATTGGTTTATTTCTAAAAAAATATGTAAATACAAACCAGATCTGAGCATAGATTAGTATGATTAAGATCCGGCACACACAAAAGAGAGTGTTCTCAGAGAACGTTTCGGACACAAAAGGGGAATTAAAAACAGTCCTTAATCATAAGCCTATGATTAAGGACTGTTTTTAATTCCCCTTTTGTGTCCGAAACGCGTCAAGCCGCACGGCAAGCCGCATGGCAGTTTTGGATGATCTGTGACCTCTTTTTAAACTTATCTAATAAAGTATAAAGAATTTTACCCTTTTGCATTGGTGCTGAGTCCCACACACCCTTTTTTTGCTACCTATTAGAAATATACACCCAGAACTGCTCGTGGTTCTGGGTGCATATTGCACTTGACAGGTTCCCTTTAAGCATTAACTATTTTTCCTAAGTGGAAAAGTGAGGAATATCAGATCATAGTTGGAGTTTTGGATTGTGGAGCATAATTGGATGTCTAGGTAGTAGAGAATTCTGGCTGGATTGCATTTTTTGGCAATTTTTTAGGTTGGGTAGTAGAGATGGTTGGATGTCTGGTGGAACGGCATAAATTTGGTTTTCTAGGGTGGGTATTAGAAACAATTAAAAGCTTTTGGCCTCAAGAGAAGGACATGAACATGATTAGCGTTTAGGTTTTTGGGCAGTAGGGATTTGGGGAAGGGTTGACAGTAAAGTTCCTTGTAAGAATTGGAAGATTGGGAGCTTGTTCCAAGAGTATAATTGGAGGATTGGAAGTTTGGCAGTATAGCTTAAATGTACTAAGTAGCAGGAAATTGTTGAGGGAGTGCATATTCGTTGGTATTGGAAGATCAGCGGTTTGGTAGTATTGTAGGTTTTTGGAGCATTGTGTGTTCGATTATAAGGCAAAATGGAAGGACTGAGTGCTGGATAATATATCATCAACAGTGTCATCCAGTTGTCCTCATTCCTCTACGATTTGCCAATGTTTTTATCCTATAAATCTAAATTTCTTATAAATGTAAGATTTATGAGTGTTTCCTGCCTGGGGGAGATCTCTGGCGACTCTGGAATCAGAAGATCACAATGCCATAACGTTCGCAGATCCACTACTTGTATTTGAATAACATCTACTTACTTGTAGTGCTGTAAGCGTTAAGCACTCTTTCTTGTCTAGCTGCTTGCTGTAGCTTTAATCCCAGATGCAGCTCTTTTGCTAACACTCCCCTTCGCTATATAAAGTCACATGTTCTATCATCTGACACCGGTGATAGAATCTGAATCATCATTATTTCTATGCAGTCCATTTTGGAACAAGCCGGGCTCTAGAAGAAGCTTTTTGTGTTGTTTGCAGCTGTGTTGTTTGTTGCATTGTAGCTGCTTGGAGCGTTTTTTATTTCTGTGTCTATTTCCCCTGTCTGTTATCCGACCCTTGTGGTTCCTTATTGCAAAGGTGAGACCAGTGCTCTTACCTGCCTGCTCACTAGCCAGGGTAAGTTTAGGGCAACCAAAGACTTAGGCACGTGATCAGTGAAAGAACCCATATAGGAACGTCAGGGAGTAAAGGGTACAGCCTCAGGTGACTGCAGGTGGTGACACCCCCTTCCCTCTCCCTCGTTCCAGGGCCCTCTATTGTATTGTGGCCCCTGTTCACCCTGTGTGTGTTGCAGAACCTGCTGGGGGTTTTCCTCGTACCTGGATAAATCTCGTTTGTCACTGCAGGACAGCAAATTCCTGGTTATGAAATTGCTTCTAAGGCAACTTAGACTTTGGATCTTGGATCTCAAGATGTTCAGAAATTTAGGAGGCTGTGTACTTCAAGACATCCTCTACAAGTCTGATGATCTTGAGTCATGTCCAGATGGCAGGTGTGGCATTTTGGGTAGTTTCGGGTCCAACACAATGGAAAGGAGCCTTCTTTATTTTTTTATGAGACTCTGTTTCATTAGTTTACACTTTTCGCTCGTCCCCTCATTCTTAAGATAAAGAAAACTCCCCCCTTTCCAGGATCCAGCTATGCGTCTTGAATGCCTTCTCTGCTTGACTCAGTAGGGTTGATGTCATCCTTAACTATTTCAATGATTTATTTACAACCTGCAGATGTTTTCTTCCTTCTAATCACAGATTATTTTCTTTGCATCTTACATGAATTTTGAAAGTATTTTAACTACAAAAGCTTTTTTTCTCTTAGCGCTGTTTCTCATCTTGCTACTATATTTGAAGCTTCCCTTGGAGATTACTTTTATTTTTTTAAACTCGGAGACTTGAGAATTCATTAGCAATCAAATCTATTGCCCAAAAGATATCACTTGCAATTTAATTATTAACATATGTGGAAAAGGCAGGCGATGAAAAATAGGGCACATCAAGCCGACAGGTGCAGGTGACTGGCACTTTAGAGGAAAACAAAGTGGAATTGTACAAGAATGTTCAGAAGTAAATTGTACCGGAATTTTGCATTAGCATCAAAGGGCAATTCAGGAATTGATTAAATACTTGTCACATAATTCTTCCACAAATGCATTTAAATGAAGGCTAAAACAATCACAAGGGACCTACTCTTCTTTCTCTGCTCCCAGATAATCACTACTAATCTTCCTGTTGTAGGAGGCAACTGTAACCCCCCCACAACCCCTCTATGAACCGGAGCGAAGAGTCACAAAAGCTCTGGAAGAACTGGCCAGTCCATGGAATATAGCGTCATGTAATACTACACTTCTCCGGCAGTCGCTGCACACAATCACTTTAAAGCCTTATACCTATACAGATCTATAAGCATTTTATTTTATGTGCTGCTATATGGTGCTTATGTAGGAGGTGGTCGTGCCGACCCCCATCCCCTACTGTTTTATGCTATTTGTCATTTGTCTGTGTTTTAGGTACCAAGTATGCTGTTAAATGTATCTGGTAAAATGACACTGCTTCTAGTGAAGTGCAGTACTGTTGCGTCCGGGTGGTGGAAACACTGGACCGTACACCGGATTCCCCTGGTGAGGCAGCCAGGCCGGTCACCCCGCCAGAGGGCCTTGATGCACGGCAGCCGAAGCACTACTGGTAGCAAGACAGTCCGTATAGAGAGCTGGAAAGTAGATGTCCCTGGGAACACAGGGTTCTAAACGGTAGTCCGGGTGATGAGGCTCAGGGTCCGAGGCCGGTTTGTAAGGTCAGGCGGAATCCGTAACCAGCTGAGCGAGATGGCAGGCCACCAAACGGAGCCAGGGACCGGAGACTGGCTGAACTGAAGAGGTGGTGGAACATCAGCCGACAGTCACCGACAGGAGTACTGGAGCAGACGTGGACAAGACCAGCTGGCGTGGCAGGACAGGCTCTGCGAGACAGACAGGGGTTAATACTGGACAAAGCAATACGGGGACCTGAACTCCTAGCTTACTAAACACGTAGAACAGGCCCCGCCCACCAGGAAAGAGAATCCTCTTATACCCTGTACCAGTCTATGCAATATCCTGTTTCTAGACGCTGGCCCTTTAAGAGAGGGTCAATGACCGCGCGCGCTCCCTAATGCGCATGCACGAGGCCTGTGTGCAGAAGCCAGAGAAGGAAGCGGTGCAGAAAAAGCAGGAGTGCCCGGCAGTGTGTCCTGCGTCGCAGAGGGGCGCCGGGAGCGGGGAGCAGGACACATGGAGGGCGCAGGCGAGGGAGAGGAAGCAGGAGCCGGAGCGGTGAGCAGGGGGCGCCGTCGGGGACTGGAGAGCGGGTCACGGGAACCAGGGAGCAGGCCACGGGGACCAGAGAGCGTGACAAGTACTGGGACCGGGTAATGGCCGGCATCACCTAGTGGTCGGGCAAGAGCAACAATGGATTAGATGTTAGATAAGATAAGTGACAAATGGCCAGTGGGTTGATTAGAGAGACGGGCCAGGTGAGAGGCAGGTCTGCAGAAGAGTTCGAGGAATAAAGACTTGGCAGGAACCAGTCACAGAACCCTGAGGTAACCTCTTAAAGGTCCGATACCTACAGCTCACCCTAGCAGGCTCAGTAAAGTCGCACAACTAGACAGCCGTCGGAGCTCATAATTGGACGACGATGAGAAGAAGCTTGGGGGAATGGAGACACAGGTGCTGGGCAGATTGTAGACTAGTTCCAAGATAGCAGATAATAGATCGAATGAGAGTACCCCAAAGTAACAGTAACTGTAGAACTGTCATGAGGGAGGCCATATCTGTCATAGTGTGGAAAGAATATATGGTTCAAGTTTTGGTTTGCCAAGAGTACTCTGGTGTCACGTGCTTGTCTTCTGCGTCTAGGATAAATACCAACTGCGGTGTGATGGACACCAATCTGAAGGAAATAGAAAGCGTTGTACACACCATCCGAAGTCACACACATACCGACTCTCTCTGGTGAAGGAAGGAGTGCGGAGCCCCCACTGCTCGATGTCCGTACCATACTTCACTTACACAATCTAAAAGTCCAATATGGGGCTTGTGAACATATTTAATACTCACCCACCCAAGGTCCAAAGCTGCTTTTACGTTGCCATTGTTGAAAGGTTTTTTTAATGACTACAACTGAGCGCAGGAGCTTGTGCCATCTACGTTCTATATCGACATCATGGATGAGCCCAATCATTAGCTGCAGTGGTCGTGTGCCCTATGTTCTTGAAGTCACCAACACAGTCCATTAACAAAACTGGAACAGTGGTGGACCGGCAATGATGGGCCAATTTCAAACAAAGTAAATCTAATACATCGCAACCTTAGGTGGCCAAACACAGAAATATACAGTATACACATCTCCTGAGTATCGTGAAATCACATTTTTCCTTCCACAGCTGGTCATCTTATGCAACACTACTCAGTTTCCAAGAGCAAAGAAGGATGAAGGACAGATCTGGGCATAGTCAAGTAATTGAGTGCCTTAAATAAAACTACAAAATACTCATTCATTATCTTTATTTTATGCAGCTTACCAAATTATCATGAAGTAATGGCAAATGCAGCCAGTAGAGCTGTGTGAGCGGAGACTGTAAGGCAGTGCACGAGACCATATCACACCCTAGTACGGTCTTTGTAGGATCATACAGGATCCCTTTTCGTGTCTCATACAAATATATTATTCAGAAAACAATATTACTAATATGCAATGACCAGAACACTTCCATACATTGGGAATTCAATGGAGCATACCCAAGTTTTTGCCTTATATTCAACAGAAAAATGGATGAAATCAGAGGAAGATTAAGACCCAACGTGGAGGTTATATACATGGCCATGTGTGTCAGCCCATATGGGATGGATGAGAATAGTGCACACAATAGAATCATTGTAATATGTCTACAAGTAACATTTCCAGATTTTTTAGAACTTAGAAGAATACAACTAGTTCTTGGAATGTTGCCCGTTTCAGTAGTTTTCTATTTCCATTTGTTCATTTTCCCCCTTTGCTCTTTCCTGTAGCTCTTCCCCTCCTTCCATTCTTAGGTTTCTTGATTAAAGTCTCCCCTTTGATCTGTGTGAAGCATTCAGCTCTAACCCTTCTTATCAGCCATGCAGTGAGCATCGGGAGCCCTTAATATGGTATATGCCGTTTGATTCTCTTACACGGTACATTGTGTGCACACTGCCAGTGCTCCTATGTAATTCCGCAGAATTCACCGGCATTCAGCTCAAGTGGCCATCCCTCGCAGATTATCTGTCATTCAGCCAGCACAAAGCAGATGAGCTTTACTGAAGAAAAGGCCTTGTTTACTTTATACATGTGTTTCAAAGCAAATCATGATGTGAAATCTTCAGTAAGGGCTTCTTCTACGTCTGACTGCACCAAGGTGGAAAAATGCTGCCCATATTATTTTTCATCAGATTATAGATTTGAAGACTTGCCATGATGAAAAACCCAACCTCCTGTCTAAATCATTAAAGCCTCTCTCTTTATCCGTTTCCTTTCCATCATGGCAATGCCTGACGTCTGCGTTGGTAAAGTCATCCTATTCTAAATATGGAAAGCGTAGCGATCTTATGTCACTTGCCTGACATGGAACGCTTGATCGTTTGTTTTTGAAGGAGGCGACTTTACACGGTACACGACTGCTCGATACTCGCTGACAGGATCTCCGCTCAATCATTCCGTCATAGCGGATGAATTACAGACTGTGCTAAGTTGTAGTTATATGTGGGAGCCTGTCAGAACCCACAAGGGCTAATTTATTGACGTAGACAAAGTGAACACCATGAAAATCAACATGTAGGAAACTTGGTGGAGAAAAGTAGAGATACAGTGGGTCTTACAGTGGCTGCAGGGGACATTTTAGAGTATTTTGATTTTTATTTTTTTTTATCCTGAAACATTGAAAGGGGTGAAATTTGAATATCTGCATCTCTTGTCAGTTTCTGGACCCCCAAAAATCAGAAGGCTATCAGAACTCCTGTCTGAAACCTGATCTAACACCACCTCTCCCCAGCCCTGTGAGTGGAGATGCAAACCCTACAAATACCACAGACAGGAAAAAAAAAAAACTTCTACACACTGCACACAAAGGAGAGACTATATGTGTACAGGGGGGAATAAAGTATAAGGAAGGAAGTAAAGGTCCAACAGGTAAACTTCCACACCACTCAAACAGCAAACTACAGGTCACGAAAAATAGGTTCACCACAAAGACCAGAATCGCAGGAGCATAAGCTGAAGCTATAATCAGCAGCAACAAACAAACTCCCAAACCTTAAATAAGGAGGAGACAGCTGGACAACCACACTCCACTTCACATGAATTAACTCCTACAGGACTAAAAAGTGGAAAAGACTTAGATGACACCTGGCTGAGGCTGAGCAACTAGGAGAGATCAGGTTGCCTTTCCAACTCTGCAATGTGAGTGTCGCGGGCGGAGGGGTTTTGGGAACGCCGCTCACCTGGAGAATCTCTGGCGCTCGGGTCCGGTGCTTCTGCTCCTCGTTGGCTCGAGCACGGGGCCGGACCCGGGGCTTGAGCAGCGCCTCCTCGCCCACGAGTGAAAAGGAGGAGGTTTGGTGGTGGGATGTCGGTTGCGACGCCACCCACGGGGTTGTGGTGATGGTGGGCACCACCGCTGCTAGTGACGGGGGTTCCTGGGAGCAATGGCGGGGAGTAGCTAAAGTTTTGGCCCCTCCGTGGGTAGGGTTGGTTGGTCCCGGGGCCCCGGTTGGGGGGATGGATGGATGGATGTTGGTGGGTAGGGGCTAGGTGCAGGTGCCGATGCGGGGAGGCAGCTCGGAAGCGAAGCAGCGATCCGTTGCAGCACTGTGTCGGATGGCACTGGTGTACTCACTCAGGTAGTCAATAACAGAGTCTCTGGTAAACTAAACGGCTGGATGGACGGGGCCCGCATTCAGCTGCGGCATCTTCACTCTCCCCGGACGGGTTGATGGCGGCTGTCTTTGCCTGCACCTGTGTGTAAGTGTTTGACCCCTATGGATTCCCACAGGTGGTCCGCTCCCCGGCTTGCACGTGTCGGGAGAGCCCGTTTTGCCCGCAGGCACTGGCCCTTGGATCTCTGGCTGTTGGCGGTGGCTCTTATCTGGACGGGTTGGGCTGTTGCCTTCTGACGGGACTTGGGTGGGAATGAACCCCTGAGGTCCAGACCGCAATCAGAGAATTTGACCGTTACGGCGGCTTCTGAGCCTAGTAGGGGTCTGAGTACCATGCCTTGGTGCTTAGTTTCACTTCCCTCCCTGGTTCGGTACCGGCGGGCCACCGCCCGACCCCGGTCCTACGGTTCTGCAGACATCCACTAACTCCTGCAGACGGCCACCACCATCTGCCGACCTTGCTGACTGTGCCTGGGCTCCGACCCAGACACACACAGTCTCTCCACTTTAACCTCCAACACTCTGCTCCTGAACTCGACTCCTATACCTCCTGAGCTCAACTCCTCCACTCTACTGTCTGCTTTTCCCCGCCTCCAGGCCTGTGAACTCCTCGGTGGGTGGGGCCAACCGCCTGGCTCCGCCCCACCTGGTGTGGACATCAGACCCTGGAGGAGGCAACAAGGGTTTTGTTTGACGGATGTTCCCTACCAGGGGAGGGTGTGTGTGTGATGTTATTCTATGACCCCTGGCAGGGCGTCACATGAGCAGAGTCCGACGCCGCCACAGCACCCCGCGAGTGTGGACCTGAACACCGCATGACAAGCTCTGGGTGTGCATCTTATACAGGATCTGCGGACTTCAGAGCAGCATTTTGACTCATCAGTACAGGTCTCAGGACCCAACCCCCCACCAATCAACAGTGCTTGTCATATATAAAACCTTATAGAATGCAACTTACACTTTTGGGCTGTTTGAAATTAAAAACTGTGTGTGCGGGGAGGGAGCCGTCGCCGCTGCGCTCTCGCTGGCGCTCGGGTCCGGCGCTGCTGCTGCTTGGTGGCTTGAGCGGTGGGCCGGATCCGGGGACTCGAGCGGCGCTCCTCGCCCGTGAGTGAAAAGGGGTGGTTTGGGTTTGGGGAGTTGGTCCGTGACGCCACCCACGGTTTGTGGTGAGGTTGGGACACCACCGCTGCTCTGGACGGGGGATCCCGGGAGCGATGACAGGGAGCAGCCGAGATGTTTCTCTCCCCTCCGTGGGTAGGGGGGTTGGTGGTCCCGGGGCCCGGTGAGGTGGGATGGGGAGGCAGGGTTGGAATGGTGCAGGGTCGCGGGGGCAGCGCGGTGCCGGACGGTACGGTGGTACTCACTCAGCCAATGATGGATACAGAGTCTCCGGTAAAACAAACGGCTGGATGGACGGGTCCCGCAGCCGGCTGCTGTGGTTACTCCCGGTAGGTTGGTGGTGGCTGCCTTTCCCTGCACCTGTTGTGTATCTTCGGTCCCGATGGCTTCCCACCGGTAACCCGCTCCCCAGCTTGGATATGGGCCAGAGGAGCCCCTTTTGCCCGCAGGCTCTGGCCCTGGGAATTCTAACTGTGGCGGTAGTTGTGTTTCCCTTTCTCGGTTTGGACGGTTGCCTTCAGTCGGGTCTTTGTTGCTAGGAAACCCCGGAGGTTCCGGTCGCTAACGGATTTGACCTGTTTAACGGCGACTCCAAGCCTGGTCGGGGTCCGCAAGCCCTGCCGGTTTGTGCTGGCTTCTCTTCGCTCCCCGGTTTGGTACCAGCGGGCCATCACCTGTCCCCGGTCCTACGGTTCCGCGTCGATCGGCCTCTCCTGCAGACGAACACCACCATCTGCCAACCTTGCTCTCGGTGCCCGGGCCACGTACCCGGACACGGTCAGTCTGCTCTCCTCACTTGCTACTTTACTTCTACTCCTTCACTTTCCCTAACTCAACTGCCTTCCTTTCCCGCCTCCAGGACTGTGAACTCCTTGGTGGGAGGAGCCAACCACCTGGCTCCACCCCACCTGGTGTAGACATCAGCCCCTGGAGGGAGGCAACAAGGATTTTTGTGTGACTGGTGTGCCCATCTCGGGGTGTGGGGTGTGTTGTTGCAGTACCTGTGATGACCTGGCTTGTCCAGGGCGCCACACTAACATTTAGTACAAGACACTGTGTTTGCAAGTGTCCAGGAGGCAGTCACAAGTCCAGCAATTGCACAGGTTCTCCCAGTAAATGCTACCCTACACAGACATCTTGGCCTTGATTAACCTCTCTATCTTTCATCACTCACTTTAGCATTGAAATCTTGCATCACTGGATGACGCATGTGCAGTCCTCTTCCTCGTATATGGCAGGAAAAAATCCAGTGTATGTGCGGTACATCACTGATATGACAGCTCAGATTTGAGAGAGAGCGTGACGAATGTTGGCGCAATCAAGACCATGGGGGTAGCACTTAGCAGTATTTACCTGGAGGGGACTGAACTCTTCCCGGGCTCTGAACAGTCCACTGAATACTTCAATCCTCAGTATCATACAGAATGGCAGTATAATTATACATCTCGCAAAGGCCAAACTGGTATCTCTTTACTTTCCTTTAAGTACCTGAGCTACTGTTGGGTTATTGTGCAACACATATGCATTTTGCCTCCTGAGAAGGAAGAGGATTTGATCTCTGACCCCACATATTGGATATAGGAATCCTAAAAGTCAATATTGGCCCTCTAACGATCCTTCTCACATGACTTAAAATAAGAAGCTAAACCAAAAACTCCAGTTACAGATCCATGTTTTGAGATGGTGACCCCTCCTAAGTGCACAGCAGGAGCTATGATTTAGTTAGGTGAGAGGCCTCCGACAGGGGGTCTTGTTAAAGGGTTGATATTTCACTGTTAGAATAGCTACATCCAATAGGTGGCACTAGAGACCAAGTCATTTTCCTTTGGCATATTAAATTTCCCAGAGGAGCATTGGATGGTCTATAAGTCTCCATACACACACCAGCATGTAAGACATGCCACTCTCTGCAATGAGAAATGTTTCCAATTAGAATCCCTGTCAGGGGCCTCCTGCTTTGCACTGAGGAGGTGCCACATTCCAAAACACGTCTGCAAGTTGAATTTTTGGCATGGCTTTATATCCTGTTATGTGGTAAGGTTTGCTAAAGGGGTTATATTGACTTTTAGGATTGTTACATCCAATAGGTTGAACTAGAGATCAAGTAATCTTCCTTCTGAAGAGACTACTTGCATATCTAATTACCCAGAGGAGCTTTGCATGGCCTTTAAGTCTCCTTACACTGGCAAGTCAATATTCACAAAGAGGAACTTTCCCTATTAGAATCCTTGTGAGAGGCCTCTCAGCTAGCCAAATCAGATCTCCTAATTTGCACTGAGGAGGAGTTTCTGGTTTAGCTTCTTGTCCTACGTGATGTAGCAAGGCTCACTAAAGGGTCGATATTAACTTTTCTGGCATCCAATAGGTGGTGCCAGAGGTCAAGTCCTCTTTCTTCTGAAGAGGCTATTTGTATGTGTAATTTCCCAGAGGAGAATTGCATGGACTATAAGTCTCTTTACACTGGTATGTTGTCTAATACTTGGACAACTTTTTCTCATTCCCCAAGTGCATCCCCATAAAAATAACAAAGTCTGCACTCACCTCCGACACAGTGATATAAAAACTAACATCCTGTGACCAATCAGAACGACTTCCTTCTCCCCGCCTTCATAAGATTAAGTACTTTTTGGATTATAAGATGCACTTTTCCTCCCAAAAATATGGGAAAAAAAGGAGGGTATGTCTTATAATCCAAATGTAGCTTGCCGGGAGG
This sequence comes from Anomaloglossus baeobatrachus, assembly GCF_048569485.1. NCBI lineage: Eukaryota > Metazoa > Chordata > Amphibia > Anura > Aromobatidae > Anomaloglossus > Anomaloglossus baeobatrachus. The sequence goes on along the minus strand of NC_134356.1, from coordinate 605,143,649 downwards.
TGGTAGAGAGGGGTAGCAAAAGGCAGGGGCGATGCTGCGGGCGCTGTGCTGAGGCTACGGGCGCTGTGCTGAGGCTGTTGTGCTGCTGTGCTGTGGAAGGTGAGATAGGGGCCATTCTGAAAATTTGAGCAGTGCGAGCTTCAAATAATGGCACCTGAAGTCGGCGCATATGCACATGGAGCTTTCATCTCAAGATCTCATCTGCACATGCGCCGCCTCCAGCCCATCCATCTTCCAGCAACGGAAAAAGGCGCGCCCAGAGTTGGCAGGTGCACAGATGACATCTCTGTTTCTCATTAAGCCAATAACTCAATCTGACTCCGGACGCCATTTCTTTGAAGCTTGCACCGCCGACAGTTTCTGGATTTTGCCTACCTCAGAGCATTTGCAACGAGCATCTGGGACACTTGCCGCACTACCCACAGCATCACCCTGCTCCACCACCGCCCCTGCCTCCTGTGACCCCGCTCCACCACCGTTGCCTCCCCCCTAAGTCACCACTGGATTGTAAGACGGACCCCAATTTTTTGTTACCTTTTTTTCCCTAAATTTGGGGTGCATCTTATAAACCGAAAAATACGGTAATTACCAGGAAGTGAGTAGCAGCTGTAGCGCTCCCTTCTTGTTAACTTAAACGTCCAAAAGCGGGGAGCAAGAAGGCGGGGCTGACTGGTCGCAGGCTGGTATGTCATAACAGTGTCATGTGGTCCCCATCACTGGAACCACGCCGGCACTGGAGGTGAGTATAGGCTTTGTCATTTTTATGGGGGTGCACATGGAGAATGCGGAGGGGTTGTCCAAGTAGTGGACAACCCCTTTAAGTTCTTTGAAATTACTTTTCCTTATGATCTGACATGATCTTCTTTGAAGCTACACGTCACACATCACCTGTCTGTCCAGAGATATTTTGCGATTAGGGGGCACATATGTATATTATAGGCATTATTCCTGTAGTGTTTGCACATATCAATTGCAATTTTCTGCCATTTTCCTATAGCCTGTGGCATAAATACTCTTCTCTTCTATTGTTATTGTATTCCTAGGTCTTTAAAGATCATGAGTTCATTCATTTGTATTAATACACATTCACTTACATGGAATTTTTGGCGCCGTACAACCTATTGATGTTATATGAATAATAGATAATATAAACAGGAATGAGTCACCTCGTACTTTTCTATTGCACATGAAGGCCTACAGATGTACAAATAATGATATTGATCCAGCTGAACAGCACATTTTACAAGATCTAGGCCGCACTAGGGAAATTTCCCTCACATGAACGATGCATTGTACCAAGAAGGAATCATCTGTTCGACTTGACTATAGAAATCTTATTTCTACCATTTAATTAAATGAACCCGGCAAGGATTACTTTTCCTATAACCAGGCTTGAAAGGGTTTTTGAACAAATAACACCTTGGTGGCGGGGTTTTCTGATAGTTGTTTTATTGCCTTCATTGTGAAGGAATGTGATGATGAGATTTCCTAACCAAGATGATGAGGCCAGACCCGAATGAGGCCTAGCTCTGATTTGACGCACGAAGCTCTACAAGACACCTGATGGAATCATTAACACCTCCAGCCCGGCTCTTTTTATTTCCACCTCATCAACATATGGAAACTCTCTAAATTTAGCCAGCCGAGTGTAAAAAAAAAAAAAAAAAGAAAAGCAAATTCAGTCTCAGGTCAAAGAGAAAAAGACAGAATAATCACAGACAGCCAGTGGAACAACAATTTTCTTCTCGAACATAACAATTTCCTTTAATTCTTTTTCCCCAAGCTACTGTAGTTTATTTGTGTATGGCTTTTAGATTTGAGAAATTGTAGATAATTTATCTTCTGTATAAATCTGGTCATTACTCTTCCCACGGGGCGGAGGACAACCGGTTCAGTAATTTTAGTTCAGTCAAATTTGCGTATACGACTTACAGAGGCTACGCAAACAAGTTTAGGTATATATTAAAGATGATTCATAACATAGTCCGAAATAGAGAAATAGCTGTTGCCAAGATGCTCGGAGGCTTTCCTCTGATCGGCAAGTTGTCAAAACAGCGGTAGGTTGAATAGTTGAGAGGGAATAGTCTAGTCCAGTGTTTCCCAAACTCCAGTCCTCATGGCCCCCATCAAGTCATGTTTTCAGGATTTCCTTACTATTGAACAGGTGATGGAATCATTATCAAGGCATCACCTGTGCTATATTAAGGAAATCCTGAAAACATGACCTGTTGGGGGTCGTGAGGACTGGAGTTTGGGAACCACTGGTCTAGTCACTAAGCTTACTAGGGATCAAACCAACCATGTTGGATGGACTTGAAGACCATCTAAGGCCCCCTTCACATGTCCGTGAAAAATGTTTGTGTTTTGCACGGCCAATTTGAAGGTGCTTATGGCCCATCCGTGTACCGTGATTTTAGCACATGTGTGTTTACTGTGTGTTATCCAGGATAGCACACAGAGAGCAGTAACTTTTTACTCACCTGTCCCCGGCGCTGTTGTGCCCAGTGCTGATGTCTCCGATAGTGCAGTGAATATTCATGAGCATAATGAGCATGCCTGGAAGCAAGTGACAGCAGTGTTGGAGACAGGTGAGTATAGAAAATTATTTTATTTCAAAGACACGAGTTTTCTCCGGTACGTGTCACACTGATGTCACATGGATTGCGTCAGTGTGTGGTCCGTGTAACATCAGAGCTGCCAGAGAAAAACCGACATGTCTCCGTGCAGAACACATGGACACGCGTGTGCTCCATACGGACACACGGTCCTTGTGAAAACACTGATGTGTGCACACAGACCCATTGATTTTAATGGGTCTACGTATGTTCGTGTCTATTGTACGTATGAAAATGGACGTCATACGTACCGGAATCACTGACGTGATTAAGGCCAAGAGATTGGCAGAAACACGTTGTCCCTACTGACCATCTAATCCTACAAAGGGGTAGTCATAACTGTCCTGTATTTTTATTTAAAACTTTTCTAAATAAACTTAAATATTTTATATGAACTACTTCAAGCTGGTTCCTTACAAGCGCCGGATGTATTTTCTTGATTGACGTGTGACGGGGGCCTAATGCAGAGGTTCCAACTTTTCTAACCATGAGAGCCACATTCAGTACTGAAAGAGGGTTGTGAGCCACATTCAGTTCTGAGAGATGGTCCTGAGCCACATCCAGCTGTCGCCTCCTCACAATAGTGACACCTAGAGACCCCATTACCAATACAATGACAGCCAAAGCTTTTCCACAGAAATCACACCAAGGCAGTATACCAAGATCCAGGGATTCCCACAATACCCACATTCAGATCTGCCCTTCTGTATGGGGCTACTCACAAAAGTCACCATCTGTAGACCTGCTCTTCATAGCTTTTTGCTAGAGCTGGTGCTTATGCACCAAGCATGAAGCCAGCCGTGAGCCACACATCACAGGTCCAAGAGCCACCTTTGGCTCCCGAGCCACAGGTTGGGGACCCCTGATTTAATATATATGATGAAGTCCTCGCAACTTTCCCCCCAACAGATAAAATTGGGGTAAAAAAGGATCAAGCATGTGGAATTTTCATGCCTGATCCTTTTGCTCCCTAAAGTGACTGTCAGAGAATATCCTCTTATCCCCATACATAACACAATCATGTTCAGAGAATATATAGGGTGGATCAGACAGATTTCATTATGTTCTACCCAGTAATTGCTGCCTTTGGGCTCGCTCACACGAGCGTATACATCGAACGAATGCTAGCCAAGGATTTATTGGATAGCCCTCAGAACTATATTATACTATGTAGAAGTGCCTATTCAACATGAGAAAAAAAATCGCAGCATGCGGCAATCAATTGGCAATGTATAACGGACGGTGTGCGCCCATTCAAGTGAAATCAGCTTCAAAATAGCTAAGGGTAGGAGAATGGTTAAAGAGATTGCCCAGTCAAATGATATTGATGACCTACTCTTAGGGGCCCTTTGCACACTACGACATTGCAGGTGCGATGTCGGTGGGGTCAAATCGAAAGTGACGCACTTCCGGCGACGCTGTCGACATGGTAGTGTGTAAATCGTTTTAACTAGATTACCGAGCGCAAAAGCGTCGGTATCGTATGATCGGTGTAGTGTCGGTCATTTTCATTATTTTGGCTGCAGCTACGGTACAATGTCGTTCCTCGTTCCTGCGGCAGCACACATTGCTGTGTATGAAGTCGCAGGAGCAAGGAACATCTCCTACCTGCGTCCCGTTTGCAATGTGGAAGGAAGGAGGTGGGCGGGATGTTTACGTCCCGCTCATCCCCGCCCCTCCGCTTCTATTGGCCGCCTGCCGTGTGACGTCGCTGTGACGCCACACGACCTGCCCCCTTAGGAAGGAGGTGGGTCGCCGGCCAGAGCGACATCGCAGGGCAGGTAAGTGCATGTGAAGCTGCCGTAGCGATAATAATCGCTACGGCAGCTATCACAAGATATCGCAGCTGCGACGGGGGCGGGGACTATCGCGCTCGGCATCGCAGCATCAGCTTGCGATGTCGTAGTGCGCAAAGGGCCCCTTAGGCGGGCTTTACACGCTTCGACATCGCTAGCAATTGGTAGCGATGTCGATAGCGATAGCACCCACCCCCGTCGTTCCTGCGATATCTGGTGCTTGCTGCCGTAGCGAACATAATCGCTACGGCAGCTTCACACGCACACACCTGGTCGGCAACGTCGCTGTGACCGCCGAACAATCCCTCCTTCAAGGGGGATGTGCGTTCGGAGTCACTGCGACTTCACTAAGCGGCCGGCCAATAGAAGCGGAGGGGTGGAGATGTGCGGGACATAACATCCTGCCCACCTCCTTTCTTCCGCTTTGCTGGTGGACACAGGTAAGGAGATGTTTGTCGTTCCTGCGGTTTCACACACAGCGATGTGTGCTGCTGCAGGAACGACAAACAACATCATACCTGCGGACGCACCGACATTATAGAACTGAACGATGTGACACAGATCAGTGATTTTTGTCACTTTTGTGCTCGTTCATCGTCGCAGGTAGGATTTACACGTTGCGATGTCGCTACCGGCGCCGGATGTGCGTCACTAACGACTTGACCCTGACGATATATCGGTAGCGATGTCGAACGTGTAAAGCCCGCCTTACTATAGTTTATTGTTTCCAATGTAGGGGCTACTGACAGTTTTTTCCTGTTTTCCGTTACATTGTACCTTAAAACGAATGGTCTCATTTAAAACTACCAATCGCCCTGCAAAAAAGATCTCTCCTATAGCTATACCGACAGAAAATAAAAAAGGTAAGGGGGGGTAAGCAGTGGAAAAACTAAAGCTCAAAAATGAAAAAAAAAAAAAAGAGGATAAAGGGAATCTGTCAGCAATAAAAATTATATTCTTGTTAATGAAAAGACGCAAACACATTAAATCTTATTCTTTGGGGGGGGGGGATTATTTCCTGATCAGTTTGTCAATGTTTTTTTTAACCATCGACTTTTTTGTAGCATTTTCCAAATTTTTTTGTGTGTCTTGTTACTGAATATTTTACACTTTTTTGATGCAATTCAACAATAAAGAAACAGCTGACAACTTTTGAAGTGATAGTGCTAGTCTGTGCGTCTTGCAGGCGTCTTTTGAGACATCATGGGGCCGTCGATTGGGGTGAGAAATGATGTGCTTCCCAATGGCGCACAATAAATCCTGCTGTCAGAAATTAACAGCAGGATTTAACTGGTTAACAGTAGCCGGCGGATGTCTGATCTGCCCAACGCTGTTAGAGGCACATGTCAGCTGCTCAGATCTGCTGACATGTGCAGGGAAAGATGACGGCTCCAGGTGCGAGCCTGCATTATAGGGAAGTACATGACCATGGATGTGTCAGAACATTCAAGGTCTTGAGGGGGTTAAAGAGAACAGAAGGCTCTCACGGCAAAGGAAAGGGCTGTAAGAGCTTCATCATAATACTTTGCAACTATCATACCACATGATCAGAAGGGACTATTCAGGCCCATATAAAAGCAGAGGCAGGGAATGCAGCAGCTATTTTCTGGTGAATCTGTGTAGTCAAAGGACGTCATAAAGATAGGGAGAAAAAAAAAGAAATAGAAACTGCAGAAATTATTCAGATATTGTGGGATAGTAACCGTTCTTCACTATTATGCTATCTGTTTAGCTTAAAGGGAACCTGTCAGGTGCAATATGCACCCAAAATCACAAGCAGTTCTGGGTACATATTGCTAATCCCTGCTGATTTGTCCCTGTATCTAGTAGTATAGATAAAGAGATCTTTAAAAAAAGTATTTCTAAAGATTCTTTATGATATGCTAATGAGGCCAGGGACTAGTCGCAAGGGTGCTTCTTCCGCTGACTAGCCCGCCCTCTTAACATGTTAGCAGGCCTACAGGGACGTGCTGGTATTCAGTGGCCAGCGTCATCGGTATTGACACGCGTATCCGTTTCCGTTGTCACCGCCTCAGACACCACGTTTAGGGTCAGTGCACATGATCAGAAGTCCTGGCACTTCCGGTCATGCGCATTAGACCTCTCTGAATCCAGGACGAGTACACCTGGCTTCAAATTGCGCATGACCGGAAGTGACGTGACTTCTGATCATGCGCACTGACCCTAAGCATGACAACAGACACAGTTATGCGCGTCACTGCAGATGGCGCTGGGCATTGAATGGCGTGGTCTTTAGTTACCATACACAGATGACCATTGTCGGTGGAGGCCACAAACAAAATTGTATAGAACCCTGATTATAAGTTATTCCTGATTCCTCTACCAAAGGCATAAATAAAAAATACACAAACAGTTACATTCAGCATGTGAACCCTTTATATCCCAGGGCATACAGATGTAGATATTGAACCTGACATGGCCCATACATTCTAGAGCACGGATCACTTAGAGCAGAAGTCTGGGTTGTGCGCACTGCAAGTATTCACCCATTTACTGGGAACCGTGTATTACAACCTCAGGATGGAGTATGGCAGCTTCCAGCACACAGGCTATGGATCCCCTAAACGAATACTCCTAATGAAATAACCATAATGTAGAGAGCACCTCCTTGGAACAGGAGCTCCGGTGTGTCAGCATCGGCTTGGTTGCTGCTTTCACTGTTGATTCAGGGTTTTATTGTTATTGAATTTTCTCTAGACCAGCCTACTTGGAGAAAAGATTTAGATCATTGATCATAATTAGGAAGTATAGCTCCTGGAGATTTTTTTCTCCCTCCCAGGCATATTACAAAGTGGACAATAAGTCATTAGAAAATGAATTACACAATGATTTCCAAAAATGCCCAGCATCTAGCAAACTTACCGCAAAGCAGATTCAAGTAATTAAAGCAGACGGCTAGAAAATAGTTTGTTTTCAGAAGGAGAATGAATTATGAGGTTCACAGATCAAGTATCAAACCTGTCCTGTTCTGGGCATCCACATATATATACAGTGTGTCCACCCATATCCTGTCCACCGCCATTAACTTGAGAATGGCGGCAGCTATAGGCATAGAAGTGGTGTCTAGGTATAGTAAAGTGGCCATGCGCTGCGCAATGAAACCACCTGTAGTGCCACCAGGTGGAAAACAACGGAGTTAGCATTTTTATCTCGAAAACGGAACGAGATAGGAGAAAAAAAGGGAATTACAAAGTTGCAGGGCATCAGCAATTCAATACGAATCGACACCTTGCATACAGAAATGCTATGATATGAAACCCATGACCCCCCCCCAAAACATTGAATGCTGGTCACGCATATGGCGCTCATTTAACTTTGATGCTCAAAGTGGCCACCGTCAGCTGCAATGCACATCTGGACTCTGCACAGCATACTGTATCTTGCTGCACGTTGTTCAATATGGTAGGTGACACGTTTGGACAAGCATCTGTGATACGTCGACATAGGTCCTGCAATGTTGGTGGAGGGGTCGCATACACCTGCTGTTTGATGTGACCTCACAGAAAGAAGTCCAATGGGGTCAGGTCAGGTGAGCGTGGAGGCCACTCCACACAGCCACCATACCCAATGACTTGTAGGAAGGTCTTCATGAGGTATCATTTCACGTCCGCATCTTTGTGAGTTTTACATGTTCTAATCATACCATTTCTGTATGCAAGGTGTCGATTCATATTGAATTGATGATGTCCTACAATTTTTTAATTGACTTATTTTCTCTATCTCATTCCGTTTTCGAGATAAAAATGCTAATTCCGTTGTTTTCCACCGGGTGACGCTATAGGTGGTTTCATTGCGTAGCACATGGCTACTTTACTATACCTAGACACCACTTCTATGCCTATAGCTGTCGCCATTCTCAAATTAATGGCGGTGGACAGGATATGGGTGGACACACTGTATATGTATGAGAACAACGTCCCACCTGGTCCACATCATTGGTCTACTCCTCCACTTTTTATGTCATACATGGAGTGTACATGAGTCATGTAAAGGCTCTTTTATGTTCTCAGCAGTGAGCATTTTGTCTAACCCTTGCTTAAAGGGAATGGGTCAGGAAACAGATCTCTTTAAGAAAGAGTATTTTTTTCATAAGCTGTGGTCAGGTGTTCTTACAAACAAAATAAACTTTTAATAGACAGTGGTACCACATACATCAGAGGTTAACATGACACACAATACACCACCTTGAGAAAGTTATGTTAAGAGGATTACAATGACTTAATATTGCACAAGCCATTGGCACATTAGGTGTCATGTTACACTTGACGCATCTATAAGGGATAAGCAGGTTAACATGCCAAACACCCCCGTACCATATCTACCTAAATAAAGACGAGAACCACGACTTTATTGCAGGAATGGCCACAGTTTTATTTACCGTATATATGTATACCAAAACTCGTGGCCCAACATGCCACTCAATTGTTAAACTTAACCTTATACATATATACCCGTATAACCAGAAACACCGATAGATCCGTCCGAGAGGCAAACCATCATTCCTAACCCCCGGCCGTAACCTCCAAACCGGCCCAGAGGACCACCTCGGCCGTGACCACCCGGCCCAAGGTGAGGGGTAACAACGTTCCATCGTTAATTACCCCTACCCAGAACCTGCGGGACCTCCGCCCACAAGTTCCCATCCACTCCGAAGCCACTCCCCTTGAGCGACTTCGTAACAAAAACCGACTGTCGGTACTCCCAACCTCTCAGACGGACCTATCACCCCGCCACAGACCGGCCAAGTGACCCCTTACTCGGGCCCCCCACACCCCCAGTGCTTGCTCCAGGCCATCCCTCAAACCCAACATCCATAAATCCAGACCCACATCGGTCAGATGAACCCCATCTCTCCTGAGATACTGCTCCGTGGACTCCTCCAATTCTCTATGCCGCACCACCAACCCACCATTTCTCGCCACAAACCTGCCAATAGCCCGGTTCAGCTTGCTCCGAGCCCTATTAATACGGTCCACCGACCTCCCAAAACGCCACTGCTTCCGAGCTATGATGTCCGACCAAACGATAACTATGCCCGGGAACGCCCTCCACAAATGTAACAGGTCCAGCTTTATGTCCCTTTTCAATTCCCTCGCCGACCTTACTCCCAAATCGTTCCCACCCACGTGCAAAATTAACACATCAGGGTCACGATCCATACGGCTATAATAAGCCACCTCTGGGCGCACTCTACCCCAGGTCATGCCCCGAATTCCGAGCCACTTTACTCGAGCTTCCGACACCGACACTCCAAGCTGCCGACCGTCACGACGCACATCCGCCCGCAACGCTCCCCAATACACATAGGAGTGCCCGAGGATCCACACAAGGCATGGACCTACAAAATACAAAGACCACGAATAAAAACAGCAACAGAACAAGAAAATTACCACAAACCAGCATCAAACACAAACCCTGAATCCCCCACCCCTGGGCCATCACCTGACCAAGTGAGGCCTGATGTACAAGCGAAACCTGGAAGACTCCCACCTCCCAATCCGCCGGATACAATCCTCACTCAAGCCCCACCTGGCGGCTTCCGTTGCCGCCCCAATCCGGAAGGAGTGAGACCCGTACTCACGTGGCTCCTCCCCCACCCTTGCTAAAGCCATCTTCAGCACCGCATTGAATTGGTACCGCGACAAAGCCAATCCGTGCGCATGTCTAAGAAAAACGCCAGGGTAACCGCCGCGCACCTTTAAAAACTCTGACACTTGTACCACTGGGCACAACTGGTGCCCCGGTAAAGCGAACAACACTACTAAGTGCCCTCGGCCCCTCTGATCCGTCTTTGAAAAGCGAAGCCGACATTCCACTCTATCCTCCCCCAGCATTACATCCCCCAACAGCAAACCACCCATCGCTTGCTTAGTCGGGCTGACCAATTCACCAATGCGAAAGGCCCCAAAAAACGCCAATACAAAAGCTACCGAAAACAAAACCCGCTCATAAGGAGACGAACACAACTCCCCCAAAATCCCCACTAAACGCACCAACAATGGCAATGACACCGGCCGTCTACTGTCCCGCGACTGAGCCCCTTTCCGAAAACCCTTCATCGCCTGCCGCACCAGAAAATCCTTAGTCGCGTCCCGAACCCCCTGCATCTGGAACAAAAAGGCCAACGCCGCCAACTTGCCACCAATCACCGAAATAGACCTGCCTTCCGAAAAGTCCCCACTAATTAACATCAGTACCCCCAACACTCGACCCTTGTAACCCGACTCCATGAACTCCCTACTTTCCAACTCTGCCCATTCCTTCCACACCGCCTGATATCGGCACCAAGTAGCCTCAGACACCGATCTCCGAATTCCCTCAAATGCTATACCGATGCCAGGTCCCACAGCCAGTTCGGGCAAGGTTCTCCCTCCGCGTCCGCTTCCGACACCAGCTTCCTGAACCTGCAAAACTGAAACCGTGATAGCGCATCAGCCACCTCGTTTCGAATCCCAGGCACATGCCGAGCCACCACGCAAATGTTTAACTCCAAGCAACGCAACACTAGATGCCTTAAATACCCCACAACCGGCGGGGATTTTGCCGACAGTGCGTTGATGGAATGCACCACCGCCATGTTGTCACAATGCATGCAAACCCTTCTTCCAGCAAAAACAGGGCCCCACAACTCCACCGCTACAATAATGGGAAACAATTCCAGCAGCGCCAAATTCCTTACCAAACCTGCTTCCACCCAAAGCCGCGGCCACTTTCCCACACACCAGCGCGTCTGAAAAATTGCTCCAAAACCTGTCCCCCCAGCCGCATCAGTGTACAATTCCAGTTGGCTATTGGACAATGCCTCGCTCATCCCAAGGGTCCGACCGTTGTACCGGTCCAAGAACTCCTCCCACACCAACAAATCCCCTTTCATCATTTTTGTCACTCTGACAAAATGATTTGGAGCTTTTACCCCCGCAGTTGCGCCCGCCAGTCTCCTATTAAATATCCGCCCCATCGGCATAATGCGACAAGCGAAATTCAATTTCCCGAGCACTGACTGCAAATCCCGCAACCGCACCTTCTTGGCCTGAGACAAAAACCGCACCGACGCCTTCAAATCCAAAAGCTTCCCCTCCGGCAACCGGCATTCCATTGCCAGAGTATCAATTTCGATACCTAAGAAACATAACGCCGTCACCGGCCCTTTTGTCTTTTCTTTTGCCAACGGAATACCCAGGCTCCGCGCGACCCGCTCTAACGTAAACAACAACAAGGAGCAAACCGAAGAGCCCGCCGGACCCACGCAAAAGAAGTCATCCAAATAGTGAATCACTGAATGGACTCCTGCCACCTCCTTAACTACCCATTCCACAAACGTACTGAATGCCTCAAAATACGCACACGAAATGGAACAGCCCATCGGCAGGCAACGATCCACATAGTATTCACCATCCCACATACACCCTAAGAGATGAAAGCTCTCTGGATGCACCGGGAGTAAACGAAAAGCTGCTTCTACATCTGCCTTTGCCATCAGGGCCCCCCGCCCTGCAACCCTTACCAGCTCCAAGGCCCTATCAAACGATATATAACATACCGCCGACAACTCTGGTGATATCCCATCATTCACCGACAATCCCGCCGGATAAGATAAATGATGAATGAGCCGAAATTTGTTCGGCTCCTTCTTAGGCACCACCCCAAGGGGGGAAATCCGTAAATTGGAGAATGGCGGGTCCTGGAATGGACCCGCCATCCTTCCCAACTTCACCTCCTTCTGCAGCTTTTCCTTCACCACCGCCGGGTGTTCTTTTGCGGACCTCAAGTTTCCCGGGCGAAACGCCGGCGCCTCAGATTCAAACGGAATCCGAAAGCCCTCCGTAAAACCACGTTCCAACAACTCCGCCGCCCGAACATCTGGGTATCTATTTAAATAGGGAAGCATCGCCTCTACCCTCACTGGCGTCCTCCCTTTTTCCAGACCCCTCCCCCGCCTTTCCTTTCCCTTTCTTGAAGCACCTGGCAAGAGGGTGGGACCCTCCACATCCGGAACACTCGTGTTTGAACCGACACGAGGCCCCGAACTTACACTGCCCCTCGTTATACTGCCAACAAGCTCCCTTTCTCTGTCCAGCCGAGGACCCGCCACTCGCACCCGGGCTCCCGGCACCCCCTCGAAAGGGCTGAGCCGGAGCCGTCATTAACCGCATCCACAAAGAAATATCCTTGTGGCCCCACTGGACACCCGGCCGCAGAGCCTTCCGTTGCCGGAACTGCTCATCATATCTTAGCCACCCTAAACCGCCGTATACTCTATACGCTTCCCCTATCGCGTCCATATATCCAAATAGGGCGGAACAATGCTCCGGCTCCTTTTCCCCGATCACGCTGGCTAAGATCGCAAAGGCCTGTAGCCAGTTAGTAAACGTCCTCGGGATTAACCTATACCTCCGTTTTTCCTCATCCTCTTTCTCCTTTTTTGTATCACTGGGTTTCACCTTATCCAAATTAAACTTCTCCAAGGGAAGCAGGGAAAAAATTTCCACATACTCCCCTTTCCAAATCTTTTCCCTCACCTCCTTTTTCAAATGAACCCCTAACTGACCTTCAAAACACACATAAATTTCACTCCGCGCCCTATCATCCAAACGCACAACCTCATCCTCCTTTTCTTTTTCCTTTTCCACCTCCTTACTCGCACCCACGTCAGCCGCCCCACCAGCCGCCTGTCCCGTACCTACCGCCGAGGTAGGGTCCCGCGCCGCAACCTCGCGCACCGGCGCTTCTGTCTGCACCACCTCCGTGGGGCCCACCCACGCCCCCACCAGAGCCCCAGGCCCAATCCGACTAACCCGTTCCGCAGACAACCCCTGCAACACCCCTAAAAGCTGCCCCCAAAACTCCGGGCCCGGTAAACCAGACTGTCCGACCGCACTCGCCCCCTGCGCAACGCTTCCCGCGACGGGACCCCCGCCCCCGCCCGCGCTACCCACAGCATGAAACATTTCTGTCGTCCGCTCACCAGGCTGCCGTTGAACCGACGCCGGAACAGCCGTGCCACGATCTTCCTGCTGCCGCTCTGTCCGACCCGCCGCTGCCGTTGCTCCTTCTCCTTCGCCGGAGTCTGACGAGCTGCCGAAATCGTCCGGGGGGACCAGCGAGGGGACAGCCCGCACCTGGCGGCCGTCAACCCCCACGGTCACCGCACCCTGCTCGTCCGGGCGACTCCTGCTAGACCTCTTCCTTTTTGCCCGCCGTGGCGCCCTGCCGCCATCCTTCCTCGCTGTAATCATGGCAGACTGCTGCGCCGCCACTTCTCCTGTCGCTCTCAGCGGGCTCCCTCCCTGCCGACTGCAGGACGGCCGTGCAGAACTTGATCCTCGCTGGGAACACCCACCAGCCCGATCCTTGCCGGGGGGGACCATGATTACCGATCTCATCCTTGCCTGCAGGCCACCGTACCCCTCCTCCGATCTCCTGCCCTCGCCGCTCTCATCCGCTCCCGCCCTCCGTCCTGTAGCTCTACCCTGCAGCCTGCAGGGAGTCTCCTCCGTCAATCTGGCACGCCGAGCGCCACCCCCAGCCGGCACATCACTGGGGGCTGCTGTTATCACCGCTCCGGTCTGGGGCTGTGCAGGCCGCGGACCGGAAGTGGGCCTCGCCGAGGCTCCGCCCACCCCCGACCCGCGGGATCTCCGACGCGGATTCCTCCCGGTGGCCGGCAGCTCCACTTGGTGAGTAGAAGGGCTCCGCCGCCCCGGAGGGTCCCCGCAGGGGCTCCGTGATCTCATTCTCCCCCTCCAGCTGGGGGAGTAGCGCTCCGGCGGTCGCGCCCGCTGAGCACGTAGCAACGGCCCGGGCGCAGGAGCAGCAGGCAGCGCCGCTCCAGCCCCACAGACCGCTGCCAGCTGCTGCCGCAGAGCGTCCACCCCTAACACCTCGGAGGCCCCCCGCACCATCTCCATCAGCTCATCAAGGGCAGCCATGGCAGGCAGCAATACGTCCTGGGGACACAAATTTCAGGCGACAAAAGGGGAGGTAATCAGTACACCCCCTCTCTTATACCTCTCACAACCCCCCACCCCTTCCTTGCTCCCCTCCAATCCCCTTACAGCTCCCTTCTACCAATCCTATAGTCCCATATATCCCCCATCCCATGTAAACCCATTAACCCTTTCCTAAAATTGCACCTTCCCGATCGTCATGGGGTCCATTCACCCCTATGGGGCTCACTGCCCTTCTTTTTGTGTGCCAAGATAGTCCATGGCTTTGTAACCTTTTCAAGACCCCAGTGCATACATCAGCCAGATGTGCTTTGGAGGATGCACATTCAGCTGAAGTGTATTGCGGTGCAGAGACCTGTCGGGTCCCTGAGCAGTAATACACGCCACTGGCCAATCAGAGGCCGGCAGCTGACATCGGCATGCTCTTAACTGGAGGTGCATGGCAGTGCTGATGTAAGTTGTAGAAAAGGACGCCACATGGCCGGGGAGCAGAGGAAAGTGTGTAGAATGTTTGTTTTTCACTTAGGGGAGTAATCACTTTTGTTGGAAGTGGTTTTCACATTAATGGCTGTGTGTTGAATTATTTACAGAGCACACCAAATTTACACTGTAATACAAGCTGTACACTGACTACTTTACATTTTATCAATGTGTCATCTCTTCAGTGTTGTCCCATGAAAGGATGTTACAAAATATTTACAGAAATCTTAGGGGTGTACTCACTTTTGTGATATACTGTATATATCAATATGGGCTTAGGATGGGGACATATATATGTGGAAAGGGCCCAGGATGGGGGACATATATACCAGGATAGTGGGGCATATATATCAGGATGAGGCCCAGGAAGGGAGACATATATACCTGGAAAGGGCCCAGGATGGGGGACATATATACCAGGATGGGGGACATATATACCAAGATCGGGACATATATACCAGGATGGGGGGGACATATATACTTGGAAGGTGCCCAGGATGGAGGACATATATACCTGGAAGTGGCCCAGAAGGGGGCCATTAGAACAGCATGGGGGACATTACTACATAATGTGGGGGAGGACAATACATATGTCTTTATATGATTTAGAAATCTACAAGGGCCCATACATCAGACCAACATGCAGAGGGGGTCCAGATCCCAATCTTGTACTGGGGCCATCGGACTCTAGTTGCGCCACTGGAGGCACTAGTGTAATGAATGGCACCTGCCGTGAGTTGGCGCCATTCATTACACTAGTACCTTGCAATGTGTTATCCAAACTGTCTAATAAATTCTAGCTTTGTTTCTTGGCTTTGTGCATTTAGCTTCATTACTATTCAGGATTGCTAACCTATTTTTTTTGTCGCTGTCTTATCAAGAAATCACAGACATACAACCTTTGTTATGGAAACATCGGAAAACAATATTGAATTGTAAATAACATTAGAGATGTCTATAGAGCAGAATACTGACACGAAGACAATAGGAGCATTTACTGCAACCTTTAAAATAAATAATAATGGCTAACACAAAGATCTGTACATAATTCTAAATCTTCAAAAATACTTTCACAGAGTATGCGCAATCCTGTATTCCTGCACCCTGCACTTATCTTCCTGTCGCTACACGTTGTCATTCTGTAAGATTTGTACAACTGGCTTTTAGCTATTGTCTGACCACCATGTTAGGTGAGCGATTGTTGTACAATGAAAAGCCTATATATACAGTCATATGAAAAAGTTTGGGCACCCCTATGTTAACCTTTTTTCTTTATAACAATTTGGGTTTTTGCAACAGCTATTTCACTTTCATATATCTAATAACTGATGGACTCAGTAATATTTCTGGATTGAAATGAGGTTTATTGTACTAACAGAAAATGTGCAATCCGCATTTAAACAAAATTTGACCGGTGCAAAAGTATGGGCACCTCAACATAAAAGGGACATTAATATTTTGTAGATCCTCCTTTTGCAAAAATCACAGCCTCTAGTCACTTCCTGTAGCTTTTAATGAGTTCCTGGATCCTGGATGAAGGTATATTTGACCATTCCTGTTTACAAAACAATTCCAGTTCAGTTAAGTTTGATGGTCGCCGAGCATGGACAGCACGCTTCAAATCATCCCACAGATTTTCAATGATATTCAGGTCTACTATGATGGGGATAATCTGATGGGGGGCAATATAATGGGGGAATACTATGATGGGGGATACTATGATGAGGGGGTTACTATTATGAAGGGATGATAGTGGTGCAAGTCCCATGATCTGTCTTGCAGAAACTCACCAGCCAAGGTGGTGGAAAGGATGAAATCTCCACCACCTTGACTCGTAACTTTCTGCAAGACAGATCATGGCACTTGCACTAGTATAATCCCCCCATCATTATATACCCCCATCATAATGCATCACAATATATATTATAATTTTTCATTTTAAAGAATTTGTTTTTTTAGCATCTCTTACCCATAGTTTTCAATTTGGAGCCAATGTTAGTGAGCAAGATGCTAGAGAACATACAAGTGACTATATGACTGTACAATTAGTAAGGAGACAACTATTGCACACATAGAAGTGTATGAATCATTGAGTAATGCCCAACGTGCCAGATTCATATAGAATTGTATATGATCGAGTATTACGGATATACTGTGCTCTCTCCAGAAGCTTTGCATCCAAGGTAAAATACCTTTATAGGGCCTCATTCAGACACCTGTGATTTTTATCGTTGTTCATCAGTGGTTTGGACCCTGAGTTTCATCAGTGTGTTTGTTTTTACCATCAATGTTTCATCAAAGATTTTTCACGTACGATTAAAAAAAAGTTGCATATTTCTACTTCCCGATACACGATTAATAACGGACTGATGCCATCCATGCGCCGTCTGAGATTTTCATGGTCTCATAGACTTGTATGGATAATTTTGGTCCATGATGACTTAAGTCAAAAATGGTGATTTCTTTTCAGGACAAATAGATAGAACGTGTACATGGTTTATGGACGTCTGAATGAGCTCCATGAAGCACTAGGCATCACATGGAATTAATGCCCAACCAATATCACATTTTAAGAGTTAAAGGGAACCTGTCAGGTCCTGTGTGCAACCAGAACCAAGAGCGGTTCTGGGTGCATATTCCCAATCCCTGCCCAGCAGTCCCAGCCTATAGTAGCATACATAAATAGATCTTTAGAAAAAGTATTTGTAAAGATCCTTTATGATATGCTAATGAGGTCAGGGACTAGTCACAAGTGTGTTAGTTCCTTTGGCTAGTCATCCCATTAGCATGTAGGCACGCCCCTGTAGGCTTGCTAACATACTTATGAATGCAGAGTGTCAGAGGCATGGTCGCTCTCACCTCTGCTGCCACCACTGGTTTTTGGCTTGGTGCTCATGATCAGAATGTCCCAGGACTTCTGGTCATGCACAATACACCAGTTTGAAGCCGGGACGTGTACACCTGGCTTTATAGTATGCATGACCGGAAATCCAGGGATCATGCGCACTGAGCCGAAATCCAGTGTCTGGCGCGGTGGCAGCAAAGAGGCGAGATCAACCATCTGACACTGCGCATTCATTAGCATGTTAGTACCCCCACAGAGGCGTGCTTACATGCTAAGGGGGCCGATTAGCTAAGGGAAGTAACGCTCTTGCAACTAGTCCCTGGCCTCATTAGCATACCATAAAGGATCTTTACGAATACTTTTTCTAAAGATCTCTTTATCTATGCTACTATATGCTGGGACAGTTAGGCAGAGATTAGTAATATGCACCCAGAACTGCTCGTGGTTGTTGGTGCATATTGCACCTGACAGGTTCCATTTAAGGTTGAGAAGTGGTATAAGCACTGGATACTTTACAAATTGATGACCTGTACCCCATGTTTATGTATATTTTACCATCCGTGGCTGTTATAATGGTATTTCTAACAAATATCTGGAGACCAGTAGAAAGCGTCTGTCAGTGAAGGTCCATTCTCGTAGGACTTCCTCCCCGGTCCTGCCGTGTTTATAGAGATCAGCTATTACCATGGCCTCTCCACAGATCTGTAATCTCCCAGTCCCATTTCTCTCTGACTTTCTACTGATAGAGGAAGGTCTGACCCGCTCCGCTCCCACAGGTCCAGTCCTGTAAATGCCATATATTGTTAGAGTGATTTTTGCAAGATAGTGAAATTGCGGCATGGCATACTGGATGAATCTTTAACCCTCAGAGTAAAAGCCATTATTGGATTACCAGCCGTGCAGTATATGGGACATGCCACCATTCATTTACTGCCGGCTGCACATCAATGTGAAATCACATTACGTATCATCTCTGTAGTGTGGTCATTACAGCACCTCTCATTATCTTATGCATTTACAGGGATTTTGTGTATTCATTAAAAAATGGCTTCAAGTAGGTGGGAGAAAAAAAAAATCAGACCCCCCACATATAGCAAAATGATAAAGGTTTCATACTGCTCTGTGTGATGATGTGAGCAATGAGGCCCATGGCTGCGCTGTGCTCTATAATTATGTCCCCACAATGTTCATTGATCGGGACTGTGCAGAGAAGAGCAGGTGGGCAAGCTGGGCACAGATATGCCACAAAATTGTTGTACTTTGCCTGAATGTACCATGTGAGGTACCACAAAAGCTGATGGAGGGTCAATGATTATTTGCATCCAGTGTCTATGAATGATGTACAATACATAGAATGATACCAGCTCACCCTCGACAATCCCACCCAGCGTGGCACACCCTAAATCCAAGTAAACAAATTCTCCAGCGGTCGAACCGAATAAAATAAAAAAGTTTTTATTTCAAATAAGTTAAAAAATGTCTATCCTCAGTTATATCCAATGTGATATGGACATTTCCTACGTGTTTCAGGCTGCAACCAAGTCATCCTTATACATCCATAAATCCAAAAAAGTAGTTTCAATTCAAAAGCAAAATCTATAGTAGTCTACGAAATCCCAAAGGAACTGTCAAGGTTCCGATGTGTGGAGCATCCTGTGCTCTGTTATGTTCTCCCATGCTCTCCTGCAGAGCCAGTACTTTCCTGTTTCATCCCAGAGCATTTTGCAGGTTTAGATGCTCTGCTGTTTGTCTTGAGCTCCTGTTGGCAGGTTCTTTCTCAGCATTGGTCCTACGCTGGTGCTGGGAGGGGCTTTCCCAGATGCTCCTCGTTTCGGGTGATTGCTCTGCTTCATTAGGGAGTATGCTCGCCCTGAACGTCGCCAGTCATGTTTCCTGGTTCCGCAGTAAGTGCTCTTGGCTGCCGTTTGTGTACAGTTATCTGATCTTGGCCTCTCGAACCTGGATTGTAATTGACTCTGCTTTGCACGCCCTCCTTACTTTGTTGTTACTTCCTAGCTTCTGACCTTGGACCTCCTCCTGACCTCGTCTCTGCCTGCTCCCTGTATCAAATACGTACTCTCCTGGTATCCTGACCCTCGGCCTGTATCTTGACCTCGTCTCTGCCTTCTCAATGTGTCCTGTCGTGTCCTCCTGGTTCCTGATCCTGGCTTGTTTGACTACCTCTTCGTGAACACTGCACGCAAGTAGTATCTAGTGCCATCTAGTGACTAACATCACACTACGCCACATAGTGTCAAGCATCACAGGAACCCAACGTAACATCTGATCATCTTAAGACCTCCCTCACATTAGCTAATGTTAGTGTCCATGAGACCACCCTGAACAACAATGGTGAGCAATGCAGAATTACAAGGAGAAAGCCACCACTCTCAAATAACTATTGCTGCTCATCTGCATTTTTTAAAGATCACCTGGACAAGTCAGAAGGCTATTGGTACAATATTTTGTGAATTGATGAGACTAATATAGAGCTTTGTGGTTTACATGTGAAGTGTCTTTTTTGGAGAAAGAAACACCCTGCATTACATCATAAAAACCTCACACCATCTGTGAAACACTGTAATAGTAATATCATGGTTTGCTGCATCTAGGCCAGGACCACTTGCCAACCATAGTGGAACAATGAATTGTGAATTTTATCAGAAAATTGAAAAGGAAAATGTCAGGACATCTGTCTATGAGCAACATCAAAAAAACCTGAGTTGTGCACTAAGACCAAAAGGTAGAAGTCGTTCTATAAAATAATAGGTAAACAGCGATACAATTTGTAATGGCTACGTAAAAGTTCGGACCTAAATCCTAAAGTGTGACGTTCATAAGAAACTCACCTACTGTCACAATGACTTTGGGATAGTGGGGAAGTGAGGCTCCTAAGCTGTTCCATGGGGCAGCACGGTGGCTCAGTGGTTAGCACTGCAGCCTTGCAGCGCTGGGGTCCTGGGTTGAAATCCCACCAAGGACACCATCTGCAAGGAGTTTGTATGTTCTCCCTGTGTTTCCGTGGGTTTCCTCCGGGCACTCCAAAGACATACAGATAGGGACTCTAGATCGTGAGCCCCAATGGGGACAGTGTTGCCAATGTGAAGCACTGTGGCATTAATAGCGCTATATAAATGAATAAAATTAAAATTGTTATTATCCCTCAAGCTAGGGGGCCCTATGTTATCCTTATTGTCAGGGATACTCTTAATGGTGGAGAGGCCTGAGTCTCCTTACTGGCCCTGTTCCTCAGCAGTCTTGATCTAATTTCCCCTCCCTCTCCCCCAGGGAGGGAGTGTGTTGAAAACACAGAAAAAGACAGATGAGGGAAAATACAAAACTCTGTCACATAGCATGCACACATAGCATGTACACATACAGGATAAGACAATAAGAGATTCAAGAGGAAAACAAGAGCAGGAAGGAAGTACAAAACAACAGGGGTACATTCCAGAACCGCACCAAGTAAAAAGAACCACTAAATACAACTTTCACCAAAGAGTCTAGGACACTACACCTCACAGACCAACATAGAATAAACTATAGCTGGCATGGGTAGAAGGATTCCAACAGTATAAATAGGAGGGGAGCTGATGTGAAAGGTCTCCCTACAACATGTGATCAAAGGAGCAAGCAGATATTAACGCCTGCTAGCCTGCCTATAAATCAGCACACAGCAGGTTGATGCCCGAGTCTGCCTGTATTGATCCCAAACACCAGAGAATACGCAATCTGAACAGGGCCCTATGCCGCCATCACAGTAGGTGAAGTTTGTGGAAAACGCCATACTGTAACAGGGCTGAGCGGTGTTTTGTAGGGAAAATGGGCTAAAATTCCTCCATGCTGATGTGCAGGACTAATCATCAATTACTTTTCCATAGTTATTGCTGCACAAGAGGGCCACACCAGGAGGGTTCACATACTTTTGTCACTAACAGAGATATGATTCTGGATTATTTTTCTAAATAAAAAAACAAAGTCTTATATTTTTTATTCATTTGATTTGGTTCTCTTTATCTACTTTTAGGACTTCAGTGAAAATCTGCCGTAGTTTTAGGTCAAATTTATTCATCCATATGGAAATTTCTGAAGGGTTCACAAACTTTATAGCCTCACCGAGCACAGGGAAATTGTTGGTGCTCGTCTAATTTCAGAGCTGTCTCTGATAAATGGAGCAGTTTTGATATTGTGTATATTAACAAAAATGCCTCCCTTTACTTGTAAATCAGGGATTTGCATAAACAGCAATTCCTTAATAAATAGCTATATTAAAGAATTGCTGTTTATGCAAATCCCTAATCTCTAAGTATAAGTTCAGCAACGGTAAAAGTATAATTTAATGTAAGAGACTGTGTGCAGGCTACATACACATCACAAGTTTTACTTTTCAGTTTTAATGATGTATCTCATGATATAAGACTCTGCCATGGCAAGGAAAAAATGAGAAATAGCTTCTTCACCCAGATAAAACAAATCCAGCTGCCAGTGGTAATTCTGTTTGCCTCTGGGGATGAATAATATAAAAACACATGGCAGTTTAAGAGTAAACTGCAGATCAAATTAAAATTCAATATAACCAACAGAAAAATAAATAAATTCATTTCATTATTCGTCTGGATTTCTCTTCTAAGATTTATTCCTGGAGCAGCTGTTTTCTGGCCTTGCAAATGTGTCTGACTTATGATGGTAAAGGAAGAGCCCGGACTGCTGACCCGAAGGGGCTTAAGGGAGGGCTACATGACTAGGAGGGATGCCAGGCCATAGGGTTAATAAGGGGTTAATGGAGAAAGTCAGTTTGGGCGCGAAATTTGGGGGTGGTGCTAAGGGGCAGTTAGGATCAGGGGTCAGTGTGATTGGTCAGGGGGTGGTGGCTATAGGGGGTCGTATATAGGGCAGGTCAGAGGGGGGTGGGCCATTCCTACCTGGACGTGACTGGAATCGTTGTGGCTGGATCCCGAAGATGGAGGACTTCATGGCACAGATGAAGAGGATGGCGGAGCAGCGTGGACAGCGTTGGATGGACGAGCAGCTCCTGCGATGGTCCGGCGTCGGCGAGGAAGAGGGGACCCCCCTGCCTCCGAAGCGGCAGCGAAGAACTCGGCCCCCGGAGCGCCTCAGCCCGGAGATGACGCCGAGGAGCCGGCAGCGGAGACGGAGCCCGAGTGGATGTGCGGCGGTGGATCCGGGAGCCGGGACGTCGCGAGGCCCCGGCCGGAAGTCGGGCCGCGGGCGCCAAGGCAACGGGGCGGTGAGCGACACGGCCGGCCTCCCCTCCTCTTCCGGGTCGCGGCGCACGGCAGTGACGCGCGCGTCGCGGCCGCGTGACCCGGCGTGGTCACCTGACCCGGCGCGGTCACCTGACCCGGCGCGGTCACGGGGCCCGCTGCGCTCGCGTGACCCGGCGTCCCCCTGTGCTCCGGCGGCCTCACCTGACCGAGCGCGCTCACCTGACCCGCCGCGGTCACGTGGGGCGGCGCGGTCACGTGGGGCGGCGCGGTCACGTGGGGCGGCGCGATCACGTGGGGCAGCGCGGTCACGTGGGGCGGCGATGTCACCTGACCGGGCGCTGTCACCTGACCGTGCGCGGTCATGTGACCCCGCGTACTCACCTGTCCCGCCGCGTCCTCGCGATCCGGCAGGCTCGCCTGACCCGGTGCGGTCACCTGACCCGCCGCGGTCACGTGGGCCGGCGCGGTCGCGTGGGTCGGCGGGGTCGCGTGGGTCGGCGGGGTCGTATGAGCCAGCGGGGTCATGGGGGCCAGCTGGGTTGCGTGGGCCAGCGGGATCGCGGGGCGCAGATGAGGCCACAGTGGCGGCGGCGGCAAGGTCTAGGAGCAGAGCGGGGCCCATGCAGGAGCATGGGGTCCCAGTGGCGGCGGGGGAGTCCGTACGGAGACGGCCCGGATCAGCGGGGCCCGGCCTGGGATCGCAGCGGAGGGACAACGATGGGACGGCGTCGGGATCAGCTGGAGCACGCGGGGATGCCGGACGGCATGCCCCAGGCGGCGTTTATGTGGCGGAGCCAGCGTCTGGATCGTCGCGGAGGATGGATGGTGCTGCGGGCGGACGGGGCCTAAGGTCGAGTCTGCCGGACGGCGGGCTCCCTGGGCCTGGGTCCAGTGAGGACGAGGAGGCAACCCTGGAGGAGGACGTCGCGGAGGACGGCAACGGGGACCAGATCGTGGAGGTCGGCGAGGCGGCTGGAGTGCGACGCGGAGAACATGTGACGGCTGTTTCGGGATCTTCTCGGAGTCAGCCTGGTAAGACCACGGTTTCTTCTATTTCTCGTGCACCTGGTTTGGCTATGGATGGTGTGTCTGGTGATACGGATGGCGTGCAGGGCGTGAATGTGGTTGGTGGTACGGGTGGTTTACTTGGTGGCCCGAGTGGCGGGCGGGTCGTGAATGTGGTGACGGGTGATGGCAGTGTGGCATCCGAGTTGTTGAGGTTGGTTAGGGGTTTGTTTGCCCCTGTGGGGGGCCCTAGCTTGGTGTGGCAGGGAGCGACGGGGCAGGAGGTTGCGACTCCTGCGGTTGGAGGGGTTGCTAGTGGCAATGCGGTGGGTGAGCCGGTGGTGGCGGCTCCCGCGGCCCCAGCTGCGGCTCCCGCTGCCGCAGCTGCGGCTGCAGTGGACATTGTTCGATTGGATGACAAGGCGAGAGGGGAAGTGTATGTTTGCTTTGATGGCCCGTTGGGGGCGCATCTGAAGCAGGAGACCAGGGAAAAAATATGGAAGGATGAATATGTTGAAATATTCTCATTGCTTCCGTTGGAAAAGTTTAATCTGGATCGGGTTAAACCGGATGAGAGCAAAAAGGACGAGGAAGAACGGCGGCGTTATCGCCTTATTCCCCGCACTTTTCAGAACTGGTTGCAGGCCTTTGTGATACTGGCCGGTGTGGTGGGGGAAAAGGCTCCGGATAACTGTACAGCGCTTTTCTGTTATCTGGATTCTATCTGTGAGGCGTATAGGACCTATGGGGGGACTGCTTGGCTAAGATATGACGAGCAGTTTCGCCAGAGGAAGGCGGTCAGACCCAGTTTACGGTGGGACCACAAAGAAATTAGTCTATGGATGCGGCTGATGGCTGCGCCGAAGTCGGCATCACAGTCCTTTCCAGGGGGCACCGGCGGGGGATCATTTGGCACCTCGTCGGGGCCCAAAAAGGGCGTTTGCTGGCAGTTTAATGAGAAGGAATGCCGGTTTGGGTCTTCCTGCCGATTCAAGCACGAGTGTTCGGGCTGTGGTGGCGCCCACAGTCACCTTAAGTGCTTTCGGAAGGGAAAAGGAAAGGCCGTGGAGTCTTCGTCAAAAAGGGAGGACCCCGGTGAGGGTAGATCGGATGGCGCCGTTTCTAAGTAGATACCCGGACCGGGGATCGGCGGAATTGTTGAGTGACGGTTTTAGTTTTGGTTTCAAGATACCGTCAGTGGTTAAGACGGGAGAGATTCGTTTAAAAAATTTGCAGTCGACGCGCCTACATGGTGAGGTTGTTGCGGATAAGTTACGGAAGGAGGTGGAGCTAGGACGGATGGCGGGGCCTTTTGATGCCCCTCCATTGCCGGACTTGGTTGTGTCCCCGTTGGGGTTGGTCCCAAAAAAGGAACCTAACAAGTTCCGGCTCATCCACCATTTGTCCTATCCTACTGGCCGGTCGGTGAACGATGGTATTGATCCTGAGCTGGTTTCGGTTTCGTATGTCCGTTTTGATAAGGCTGTGGAGTGGTTAAGGAAGTTGGGCTGTGGTTCGCTGTTGGCGAAAACGGATATAGAAGCGGCCTTCCGCCTGTTGCCGGTGCACCCGGACAGTTTTCACCTGTTGGGGTGTTGGTGGGAGGACAAGTTTTATGTAGATTGTTGTTTGCCTATGGGCTGTTCAATTTCCTGTTCTTATTTTGAGAAGTTTAGTTGTTTCTTGGAATGGGTAATTAAGGAGGAGGCGGGTCTAGATTCAGTGTTGCATTACTTGGACGACTTCTTGTGCATGGGGCCTGCGGGATCCTCGCAGTGTTCCCTTTTGCTTCGGACAGTGGAGCAGGTTGCTCGCCGGTTTGGCGTTCCGTTGGCGCCGGAGAAGACGGAGGGTCCGGTTACGGTTTTGAAATTCCTGGGTATCGAGCTGGATACGGTTGCCATGGAGTGCCGCTTGCCGGAGGACAAGCTGGTGGATTTGAGGCGTTGTGTTCAAGGGGCCATTGAGGCCAAGAAGATTTGTTTACGGGACTTGCAGTCCCTGTTGGGGAAGTTGAATTTTGCGTGTAGAATATTGCCGATGGGGAGAGTTTTTTCCCGTCGCTTGGCTCAAGCCACCACCGGTGTGTTGCACCCTTTGCATTTTGTGCGTTTGAAGGTGGAGCATAAGGCGGACCTGAGAGTGTGGTCCCGTTTTTTGCAGCTGTACAATGGACGGTCATTGTGGCTTCGTGAGGTGGTGTCAAATGAGGAGTTGGTGCTGTATACGGACGCGGCGGGATCCAGTGGATTTGGCGCATATTTTGGGGGGAGATGGTGTGTCGGCAGGTGGCCTGATTCGTGGCGGGTTTGCGGTCTGACTAGGAATTTGGCCCTGTTGGAACTTTTCCCTATTGTCGTGGCCTTAGAGGTTTGGGGACAGGATTTGAAAGACAGGAAGGTGCGTTTCATGTGTGACAACCTGGGGGTGGTTCAGTGTGTTAACAAGTTGACAGCTGATTCCCCCCCGGTAGTGGACCTCTTGCGTCACTTGGTGCTGAAATGTCTGGAGTTGAACTTGTGGGTCTGCGCTGTACATGTGCCGGGGGTGCTGAATTCTGTGGCTGATGCTTTATCTCGCTTCCAGTGGGACCGCTTTCGAATGCTGGCGCCGGACGCGGAGCAGCAGGAGACCGTATGGCCCGTCTGGTTGTGGGACCTGGTTTGCAGCCGGCCTGGGAATTGATCCGACATTCGGTGGCACCCAGTACGTGGCGCAGCTATAATTCAGCGTGGGACCGTTGGCTCGAGTTGGTTGATGAGGTGGGAGGTCATGTATCTGAAGGTGACAGAGTTTATTTAGTTTTGTTTATGTTGGGCAGGGCTAAGGAAGAAGGCCTTTCGTGGTCGACCGTGGCGGGCAGGTTAGCGGGCATTTCCTTCTTTTTCAAGTTATTGGGCTGGAAGGACGTTACGAAGGATTTCTGGGTGCGCCAGGTGATGAAGGGTTACCGGAGGGCGGGGGCGCGCCGAGACCTTCGGCGCCCGGTATCTTTTGAGCTGCTGGGCAAGCTGTTGTCGGTGTTGCCTCGGGTGTGCTGTTCGGAGTATGAATGCCAGTTGTTCGGGACCGCTTTTGTTTTGGCCTTCTTTGGGGCGTTTAGAATTAGTGAACTGGTGAGCAGAAACACGAGGAGTCACGGAGGTTTGTTGCTGGAGGACGTGGAATGCGGTATGGATGTGGTGCGGTGTTGCTTGAGACGGTCAAAGACGGACCAGCTGGGTCGAGGTCGGATGGTGGAACTATGGGGTGTACCTGGTTTAGCGGAGTGCCCTGTCAGATGGCTGTCGGCGTTTTTAGAGGTGAGGGGAGCTCGCCCGGGGTCCCTTTTGTCCCACCAGGACGGGTCAGCCTTGTCGAGTTACCAATTTGTCTGCATCTTTCGGAGGTGCCTGCAGTGTTGCGGTCTCAACGAGGCTGAGTTCGCGTCGCACTCCTTTCGGATTGGGGCTGCGACTCAGGCGGCTCGTTGGGGTCTGGGCGCGCAGGCTCTCCGTAAGATTGGACGATGGGACTCGGCCAGGTTTCGATCTTACGTCCGGCCGAACTTGTTGTGAGCTACGGGTGGGGAGGGGGGGGGGGGTCGGGGGCTGTATTGGTTTGGTAATCATTACCCATTTTCTTCCTTGTGCCCCCCCCCCCCCCTCCCCCTCTCCCCTGTTGTGTTGTCACCTTTTGTTTTGTAGGTTTCCCATTGTTGGTGTGGGTGCTCGGCCACTCATACGTGTATTGGGGGGCGTTCCGTGCGGGAATACGACCGGACGGCCGCCAGTTGGGGGTTCCCAGAGAAAAGGCTACTGTGCGATGGATCGGGGTCAGGGGCATGCTGTGGAGTGAGGTGTTGCCTACCTGGCGCCACCATTCGCAGCTGGACAGAGCACCGGACGTGGTAGTGCTACACGCGGGTGGGAATGACCTGGGTCTCCGGGCTTCCAGGGACCTGATACAAGACAGAAAATGTGACTGCCTGCGGCTCCTGTCTTCCCACCCGGGTCTAGTAATTGTCTGGTCGGATATGGTTGCGCGGCTGACATGGCGGCACGCCAGGTCGGTGGAGGCAGTAAACAGGGCGCGAAGTAAAGTGAATCGGGAGATTGGGCGGTTCATTTCCCGGGTTGGGGGTGTCTCTGTTCGGCACCCGGAGTTGGAAGCGGCGTCCGCCGACTTGTTGCGCCGGGACGGGGTCCATTTAAATTCGGTGGGAAATGATATTTGGGCCTTAGGGCTGATGGAGGGGCTTGAGAAGGCTTTGTTGGTGTGGGAGGACTCGCGCGCACAAGGGGTCATGCGAGCTCGCGGTGGCGGAAAGGAGGGGGGTGTCTGAAGGTGGGGGTTTGCACAGAGGAGAGGATGGAACCCAGTGCCGGAGCGGGTTACCTCTAGCGGTGCAATTGTTTGGTAAACGGGTCCTTGCTGGGTTGAGTCTCAGCGGGACGTAGTGGGGGCAACATCTGGCTTGGGCTCTCGAGTCGGTGTGTTGCGGCTGAGGGTCAGGAGACAGGCTGATGTTGCAAAGAACATTTTGGTTAACCTTCAGGTACCCCCCCCTTCCTTTTCGGGTTCTTCAATGAAGAGTTGTATTGTTACATGGCTGATGTTTATGTTATGAATAAATGGGGCTGCTGTGGCCTTTATATTCCAACGTCACACAGTGTTTGTGTTTATTTTAGATAAGAACCCTAGGGGGTAGGGTGTTGTTGGGGAAGGTCACAGGCCTTCAGTCAGACATTCCGGAGTCAAGTAAGAGCCCGGACTGCTGACCCGAAGGGGCTTAAGGGAGGGCTACATGACTAGGAGGGATGCCAGGCCATAGGGTTAATAAGGGGTTAATGGAGAAAGTCAGTTTGGGCGCGAAATTTGGGGGTGGTGCTAAGGGGCAGTTAGGATCAGGGGTCAGTGTGATTGGTCAGGGGGTGGTGGCTATAGGGGGTCGTATATAGGGCAGGTCAGAGGGGGGTGGGCCATTCCTACCTGGACGTGACTGGAATCGTTCCCGCCCCGCCCGCCCTAATTGTGGATTCGACATCGATGAAGAAAAGAAGGAAGATCGTATTTGTCGCAGCGGCGGAAAGGAGGGGGGTGTCTGAAGGTGGGGGTTTGCACAGAGGAGAGGACGGAACCCAGTGCCGGAGCGGGTTACCTCTAGCGGTGCAATTGTTTGGTAAACGGGTCCTTGCTGGGTTGAGTCTCAGCGGGACGTAGTGGGGGCAACATCTGGCTTGGGCTCTTGAGTCGGTGTGTTGCGGCTGAGGGTCAGGAGACAGGCTGATGTTGCAAAGAACATTTTGGTTAACCTTCAGGTACCCCCCCCTTCCTTTTCGGGTTCTTCAATGAAGAGTTGTATTGTTACATGGCTGATGTTTATGTTATGAATAAATGGGGCTGCTGTGGCCTTTATATTCCAACGTCACACAGTGTTTGTGTTTATTTTAGATAAGAACCCTAGGGGGTAGGGTGTTGTTGGGGAAGGTCACAGGCCTTCAGTCAGACATCCCGGAGTCATGTGCTAGGGATACACTGGCTGCAAGGAAGACCAGCAGAGCCCATATAATGCACTGATGCCATAGAATTATAGGGGAAGCATCAACCATTCACCTTCCTCAGTCCAAGGATGTCCATGATAGAAAAGTTCAACTTTATAAACATTATATATATACACACAGTATAAACTGTATATATATATATTAACTGTGCGTATTACCCAGTGTTGCCCAGGATAGTAACTGTCTTTTTTTCTCTTTCCCACTCTCCCTCTCTCCCTCCCCCTCTGTATGTCTCTGTCTGTCTCTCTCCATCTCTGTCTGTCTCTATCTCTGTCTTTCTGTCTCTCTGGCTCTCCCTCAGTCTCTCTCTGTCTTTGTCTCTCTGTTTATCTCTGTCACTGTCTGTCACTGTCTGTCACTGTCTGTCACTGTCTGTCTCTCTCTCTTTCTCTCTCTCTTTCTCCATCTCTGTCTGTCTCTGTCTTTACCTGTCTGTCTCTCTCTGTCTGTCTCTTTCTCTTTCTCTCTCTGTCTCTCTCTTTCTGTCTCTGTTTCTCTCTCTGTTTGTCTCGTCTCTCTGTCTCTGTCTATCTCTCTCTGCCTCTCTCTCTCTGTCTCTCTCTCTCTGTCTCTCTCTCTCTGTCTGTCTCTCTCTCTGCCTCTCTCTCTCTGTCTCTCTCTCTCTGTCTCTCTCTCTCTGTCTGTCTCTCTCTCTGTCTGTCTCTCTCTGTGCCTCTCTCTCTCTGTCTCTCTCTCTGTCTGTCTCTCTGTCTCTTTCTGTCTCTCTCTGTCTGTCTCTTTGTGTCTCTCTTTGTCTCTCTCTGTCTCTCTTTGACTCTTTCTCTGTCTCCCTCTCTGTTTCCCTCTCTGTCTCTCTCTGTCTCTCTCTGTTTCTCTCTGACTCTTTCTGTCTATCTCTTTCTCTCTCTCTCTGTCTGTTTCTCTTTCTGTTTCTCTCTCTCTTTCGCTCTCTGTCTGTCTTTCTCTCTCTCTGTCTTTACCGATATCATATTACCTCACGCATAAGCTTCTTATGCTATCAACACCCTTCGTTGCCTATAGCAACCAATCCCAGCTCCTATTAATGACCTGTAGCTACCAGTGCCATTGACTTTAATGTAAGCAGGTTTTGTGGTGAATAACTGTAAAGCGTGGGGTTAGATTTTCCCCTCAAATCATAGTCTATGATGTTGCCAGAGTCACATGAGGTGTATGTGCAAAATATCGTGATTGTAAATGCGACGTTGTAAATTCCTTTAGCGGATATACACACATACATACATACACTCAGCTTTATATATTGCATATGTATATGTATATATATTTATTTATTTATTTAAAGTAGTGGCTATTTTTACCTTTCCACAAATTTGGGTAAAGATGCAAAGGTGCAATTCAGCATATGCTAGTAAAATCCCTGACAGGTTGCAATATACATCACAACCACTGGATGGTGGCATAAAGACACATATAGCATCTGCAAAGGCCAACAGAGCATAACAAAGTCATGTTTTTGTGATCTTGTGTTACTCATCTTAGGATATGTTAAAGAGGACCAATCACCAGGATTTTCCTATATAACCTAAAGTCAGTGCTATACTGGCACTATAATGCTGATTCTATACATACCTTTAGTGGTGAGATTGGATGTATAGTTTCTGAAATATAGGCAAGTAAAGTTTGTGAAATGCATTGTTATTTAATGAGAGGTGCAACAGACTATCTAATAGGTGGGTCGGGTTTTACTAGTTATTCCTGCCCCTGTTTGCCTGTCCTTTCTTTCTCCCTGCTTCCTCCCCCTGTAATAAGAGAGACAGGGGGAGGAAGGACAGGCAGCAGACAGGAGCAGTAATAACTAGCAAAACTGAACCTACCTGTTAGATATTCTGTTGCACCTATCAATCAAGTAACTGCATTTCACAAACTTTACTTGTCTATATTTCAAAAAGTATACATCCGATCTCACAACTAAAGGTATGTATAGAATCAGCATGATAGCACCAGTATAGCACTGTATGTATAGAATCAGCATGATAGTGCCAATATAACACTGGCTTTAGTTTATATAGGAAAATCCTGGGGGTTGGTCCTCTTTAAGTAAAAATGAGAAGAAAATACATTTGTAGAAACCAAACTGGATGCAGAAGGCAAAACCCACCATTAGACTAGGAGAGGGCAATTTTCATTAAAGTGTAAAAACTTAGCCCTGCATGGATACTAGCCAAAACTTTGGATCTTCAGTTCACTTGTCCAACCCAATGGTATACATAAAAGATAGGAGACCACTACCAAAAGATCAAAATGAGCCCTCCTCCATCATAGAACTAAAGTTTACCAAAAGTTTGGTGTGGCATGTGTTATTTCCACCCACCTTTCCATAATCTTTTGTGTCAGTCTCACAAACCTATATATTTAGTTCTCGGCACTGATATCAAGGGCCATGTGTCATGGCAGGGACAAGTGTCTTATAGCAGCTGCATGATATGTCTCCATGGTACGTACTTTGTGTCCTTGGCACCTTTTATTCTATTAACTTTGTCTCCCATTATTACATAGCTAACAATATTGGTGTTTGCAGTTTAGGGAAGTTTTATTCTGATAGGGCTTAATGCGAGCTGTGTCCAAAAATCAGACATCCCCATTACTAACCCAGCAATAAAAAAAGACACACACATAAAAATCCTTTAGTAAAATAAACACTCATTCTCTAATTTAGTAAAAAAAAAAAAACAAAAAAAAACCCCAAACAAAATCCACGCAGATCTGCTGTAGGTCGAGTAGTTCCTATAGTCTATGGAATCCGCCATAGTCCAGGAAATCCGCCGTAGACCACAAATAGAAACCTGAAATAAAACAAACATGCAAACAAAGATAAATAAAATAACACACTTAAGCTGGGGTCACACTAAGCGACAGCGACAACGACGTCGCTGTTACGTCACCATTTTCTGTGACGTAACAGCGACCTTGTAAGTCGCTGTTATGATCGCTGCTTAGCTGTCAAACACAGCAGAAGCAGCGATCATAACGTCGCTGTGCTACATGTGCAGAGAGCAGGGAGCCGCGCTTAGCGCTGGCTCCTTGCTCTCCTAGGTACAGTACACATCGGGTTAATTAACCCGATGTGTGCTGCAGCTACATGTCACACTGCAGAGAGCAGGGAGCCGCGCGCACTGCTTAGCGCTGGCTCCTTGCTCTCCTTGCTACAGTATACATCGGGTTAATTACCCGATGCGTACTGCAGCCACATGGGCACAGAGCAGGAGCCGGCGCTGGCAGCAAGGGCGGAGGCTGGTAACCAAGGTAAATATCGGGTAACCAGGGAAAGGGCTTCCCTTGGTTACCCGATGTTTACGCTGGTTACAGCTTCGCAGCTGCCAGACGCCGGCTCCTGCTCGCTTCATTTCGTCGCTCTCTCGCTGTCACACACAGCGATGTGTGTGTCACAGCGGGAGAGTGACGACCAAAAAATGAAGCTGGACATTCAGCAACGACCTGCGACCTCACAGCAGGGGCCAGGTCGTTGCTGGATGTCACACACAGCGACAGCGACGGGACGTCGCTGCAACGTCACAGAAAATGGTGACGTAGCAGCGACGTCGTTGTCGTTGTCGCTGTGTGTGACACCAGCTTTACCCTCTATCACCACTTTATTAAAAAAGAAAAAAAAAATTCCACGTAGGTCCGACATAGTCCAACGATTCCGACTAACAAAGTCTATGGAACATTGTTTTGACACTCCATAGAATTTGCTTACAGGCACTTCCAGGTTATTCTGTGCGAGACCCGGTGACTCTGAAGAGTGACGACATGAGTAATGTTACCACTCTTTAGTCATTTCAGGTTACGCTGCACTGTTTATGACTCAGTGACTCTGAAGAGTGGTAGTTAGTGATGTCACAGCTCTTCAGAGGTGACGGGTCTCGCGCAGCACAGCATAACCTGAAAGTGCCTGTAAGCAAAGTCTATGGAGTGTCAGAATGAGGCTCCATAAAATTTGCTTTAGAGAATCGCTGGACTACGTCGGATATGTGTGGGAATTTTTATTTTTTTTAATAAAGTGGTGACCGAAGGTAAGTGTCCTTTTTTATCTCTCTGTGCTCGTTATGTTTCTGATTATTTTTCAGGTTTCCATTTATGGACTATGATGGATTCAGTGGACTACGGTGGACCTGCGTTTTATTTGTTTCTTTTTTAATAAAGTTGGTTATGAGGGAAAGTTTCTGGGACTGTTTATTTTAATAAAGGATTTTTTTGTATTTGTCTTTTTTTCATTACTGAATTAGCAATGCTGGTGTCTGATACACACCTCTCTATTACTAACACCAAGACTTGATGTCATTACCCCGATTGCCACCGCACCAGGGCATTGGGAAGAGCCAAGAGGAAGCAGCAGAATTGGAGAACCTAGCGCCACTTCTGCAGTAGTGCCACTTCAGCTTGTATTTTTAGGCTGGGAAGGGCCAAATAACCCTCAAACTTCCCTGCCTGATAATATCAGCTCACAGCTTTCTGCTCTGCCTTTTAGAAGGTCATTGTTAACTTTATTTTGGGCAGTTTTTTTTAAATGATATAGTCTGAAGCCAGATTGCAACCGGTCAAAGAGGGAGCAGAAGGAGAGGTAGGAGGACAGTTCAAGATGGACATGCTGTTCTAGTAGTTTTAAGGCATAGGGGAGAAGTGATAAGGGTTGATAGCTAGACACAGAGGATGGGCTGATGGAGGGCTTTTTGAGGATGCATGTGGTCGAGCATAACACCATCTAATGTGCAGTAACGTATCTGGCTTCATTTACACCCTGAGATGTCACCTTACATCCCCTTCCAGACATGTTTATAGCGTTCACTAACCCTTTTCAACATGTTGCCGGTGACTTCAATCATCACTGTGCATGTGTGGAATCACATTGCACACCTGGGTTTTTTCCTGACGTGCAGTGGACTAATTTGGATGCTAAATATGGCGGATTGTGTTATATAGATGTTCCTATGAGCTAAAGGGTGAGTCATCTGAGCTACTCTATATTTAACTATTGCAGCACTATCACACTTTTTTTATACACTGTGATACTATATTACCTTTATTTACAGGTATTCTTAATGTATATGTACATGGTCATGTATTTGTACATTGTTCACTCTGCATATTTCTAATAACATTGCATAATCACCTTTTCAATAACTTTGACTGTAAATATATGGCATTTGTATCCTATTACTGCTCAAGAAAAGTTCACACTTCACAACCAAAATGGACCTTTTTTGATTTGCATACTTCCCAGGGGACAATGTACCTAGGATTTCACTGTGTTGAGCGCCTTTGCTGGCTGCCGGCAGTGTTTTCTCTGCATGATCTCCCTGAGATCAGTGATTGTTTTGTCTTGCTGGTCTACTAGGCATTGCTCCCACCTGGCCAGAATCCTACTCCACACTGATGAGGGGCAATACCCCGAAACAGCTGTCTGTGGATGGTTACCTGGCCTTGGTATTTCCCTTGTCATATCTTTAAACTCGTCAAAGAGTTGGATATTGACTAAAAGGGCCACTTAATATGGTGGTTATGGTGGTCTCCTTAAAAAGAGCCACTCCTTGGCTAGGTCCTTCCCGGAGGGATATCTGGCTATCTTCTGTGTCGAGACTCCTAACAGAGGCTCCACGAACCTTTTTTGATTTACAACCAAAATGTTGACACTAGTGATGAGCAAGCACTACCATGCTTGGTTGCTCGGTACTCATAACGAATGGATGCTCGGATGAGTGAGAATTGAGTACTCGAGTATACTGGAAGTCAATGGGGGACTAGAGTATTTTTCCAGAAGATTTCCCGGAAAAATGCTCAAGTCCCCCATTGACTTCCATTATACTCAGTTAGTTGAGATGCGCCAATGCTGAGCTGAGTGATTGAGCATCCTTGAATGCAGAGATGAGTCTCCTTTGCTGTCAGGCAGAGTGATTGGATTTACATGAGTGCAGAGCTAAGTGAATGGTTCTCCATGAGAGATGAGCCATGTGACTGCCTTTCCACGAATATTGAGCTGAATGATTGGCTCTCAATGGGTGCTTAGCCGAGTGATTGGCTCTCCATGGGGGCTAAGGAGACTGATTGGCTCTTCATGGGTGCTGAGCTGAGTGCTTAGCTTTCCATGTGTGTAGAGCTAAGTGATTGGCTCTCCATGAGAGATGAGCCAAGTGACTGCCTTTCCACGAATGCTGAGCCGAATGATTGGCTCTCCATGGGTGCTGAGCCAAGTGATTGGCTCTCAATGGGTGCTGAGGATACTTACTCTTCATGTGTGCTGAGCTGAGTAGTTGGGTCTCTGTGGGTGCTGAGCTGAGTGTTTGGCTTTCTATGAGCGATGAGCCAAGTGACTGCCTTTCCACGAATGCTGAGCCGAATGATTGGCTCTCCATTGGTCCTGAGGAGAGTGACTGGATTCCCATTGGTGCTGAGCTGAGTGGTTGGCTCTCTGTGTGTACTGAGCTGAGTGATTAGAATTCCATGGTCTGGATCAGAATGATTAGGTCTTCATGAGGGCTGAGCCAAGTGACTGACTATGCATGGTTGTGGAACTGAGTGATTAGGTCTACATGGCTGGTAAGCTGAGTGACTAGCTCCCAATGGGTGTGAAACTGAGTGATCAGCTCCCCATGGGTGCTAAAAGTGATTGGTCTTTCTTGGGTGCTAAATTGAAAGGCTCTCCTTGGATATAAGGCATCAGTGGTGTATAAGCTTAAAAAAAGCATTTGAGTCTGTACACGGCTAACAATTCCTCACTGCAAAAAGCAGAAAAAGGCTGAGCAAATAAGCTAAAGGGGCCAAATCTCAGATGACACCTGCTACCCATTCATTTCAGCGAACAGTTGGGGTGTTAGCCCCCAAAAAAAATACTTTGTAGGAGAAAACAAAAACAGTCACATCTACTATATAGCTTGGTACTAAGGGGTACTTTGCACAGTACGACATCGCAAGCCGATGTTTGCGATGCTGAGCGCGATAGTCCCCGCCCCCGTCACGCAGCGATATCTTGTGATAGCTGCCGTAGCGAACATTATCGCTGCGGTAGCTTCACATGCACTCACCTGCCCTGCGACGTCGCTCTGGCCGGCGACCCGCCTCCTTACTAAGGGGACAGGTCTTGCGGCGTCACAGCGATGTTGTCACAGGCAGCCAATAGAAGCGGAGGGGCGGAGATCAGCGGGACGTAAACATCCCGCCCACCTCCGTCCTTCTGCATAGCCGGCGAGAGCTGCGGTGACGCAGGTAGGAGATGTTCCTCGCTCCTGTGGCTTGTCACACAGTGATGTGTGCTGCCGCAGGGGAATGAGGAACAACATTGTACCGTCGCTGCAGCTACATTATAGAAATGTCGGACACTACACCGATGATATGATTACGACGCTTTTACACTCGTTAATTGTATCATAAAGGATTTACACACTACTATATCGACAGCGACGCTGGATGTGCGTCACTTCGATTTTACCCCACTGACATCGCACCTGCGATATTGTAGTGTGCAAAGTGCGCCTAAGTATCTACCCAACCACTTCCCATTAATCCCTAGTTTATGCCCAGTGTATGCCTATTCAGTAATTTTTGGAGCTATGTGTTTGCGCAAACACAGTCAGAGTTATACAATATCATGAATATGATATTTAGCATTGCAATTCGGTAAGTAGTACTTTTACTGATCATATTCCATAATAAAAAAAAAACATTCTCCATGCAAATTAGGAGCGGCTGCCATCAGTATGGTAACGGTTACCCATAAACTTTCTGCCAACACCCTCTTCTACTACGAATGGGTCAAGGCAGCGTAGGTGTCTGTTAATGAATGCATACATACCATACCTCAGATTTCCACCGATTTGCAGATGCGTGGGAGAGACAAAATGTTTCCAAAAGCTCTAATTGTTTATTTCACCTTTGAAAATGTGAGAGCGCAGACATTAAACCCCATTTTCCACTCTTTTCTTGCATCATCTCTGAAGTATTTTCATATAAACTGCATTTGGTATAATTGGATGAGGCTGGATTGCACAATAATACATAATATGCTACTTCGAAACGTCTAGCCATGATCAGGTCTCTTTGGCTTTGCAGCTTTTTTTTTCATCTGTGACATGCAGTCAATTAATAGTTTTAGCCAAAAAAGTTCACAATTCATTGAAAGCATGAAATCTTCCGGCATATTCCATGGATGCAGCAGCTTTTTTCATATCCCCTGACTCACAAAGTAACCTATTGGGATGTCTTATAATCTATTTTTATCAATTCAAATTCTCGCTTCGCAAATCATGCCATGGGGCCTCCTGAAGCTGATTGACATAACTGGAAGCTCCCCAGACGTGACTCTGCTTGTTGCGTTATTCTCATCATTTTGCAAGGGCTTCAAGGAACTGTACAGGTGTCATTGTCATATAGGAGGCCTCACATACGGAATAGCTCAAAAAGGTTCAATATCTTTAAGTAAGAGAGAGAAGAAGTCATTCCCTCTAATCACCTGATGAAGACAGCATTATAGCTGTCGAAACGCGTTGTGGCCATTAGAGGGTATTATAATTTAATAATAAAAACAGTTTTTTAACATCAAAAACTTTTTGGTCCCTTGGTCTTGCTGCTTAGCGCTCCTATCTGACCGTTTAAGATTTTTTTCCTCAATATCTTTAAGTGGCTCTTTGCTGCTTAGCAGGCGTCCGGTGCTGTGTGAAGTCATTGGACCCTAGCGCTCTATAATCCTTATAAAAACTGAAATTCGCTTTGCTACAAATACTTCTACCATGTTTCCCCAAAAATAAGACACTGTCTTATTTTTTGCCCCGAACAATGTGCTAGGGCTTATTTTCAGGGTAGGGATTATTTCTGGGGAAACTTGGGTTGGAGTTTAGTTTACCCCCAAAAAAGGCAGACACTCTACAGGAGAACATACTTACCAGACCAAGGACATATGCGTTGCTCCCAGGTCCTCTTGTGATCCTCCTGCAATCCACAGCGGGCGCTCCCAGCATATCCTTGCGTGCTCCACAGTGGTCCTCCCCTGCTTCCGGCTGGCACTCACTCATACATACACACACACACACACACACACACATACATCAGATCGCAGGAACATCATATCATATAGATACACACACACACAGAAACATTCTGTGGTACAGTACTGCTTCCGACCGGCAGCGCTGTGGAACGCGAGGACCTGCAGTGTAACGCATGGAGGACCAGCGGTGGAACACATCTATACATTCCACTTCGATGCATTTCACCAAAGGTCCTCACTCTACACTGCATCCCAGGTCCCCGAAGCAGTTCTGTATCACTCACTGGGTGTGTGTGTTTGCATTCCATCACAGGTCCTTGCTTTCCACTGCAGGTCCTCCCAATCAGTGTCTGGTAAGTATCATTCTGGGGTCTGTCATCACTTTTGGGGGTGTCTGCCTTCTTTAATGAAGTGTCCTTCAGTATTATTTAACTTTTTTACCTGCATGGACACTTCATTATTGAACCGCAACTAGAGCTTATATTGGGGGTAGGGCTTAATGAATTTGGTACATTAGTGATGTCTACCTCGGTGAACCTCGCTGGAAATGGTACTCAAGTCGTGTAATGGAGTAACATTTCTGGCTTAAGAAAATGCCAACACTTTTGAAGATTTTGATGGAATGCCTTTCCCGCCCCAACTACTTCCAAACCATGCCGATTTTGGAAGAACTGCATGAAACTGGCATGAAAACGGCTAAAGTAGAACATTTTTTGCGTAACTCCATGTGGCACCCCTGAGTGTCAGGTACCACAGGGTACTACAACTAATCCTGGATTCCTGGAAGACCAGTGCCATTAAACACCACAACACACACAAATCCATGCCCTTTTCCCCAGACTGGGTGACAGGCTAGAGACGAATGTAATGGATGGCCACCTATTGGTCGGGACGTATCCAATCCACTAGTCAGAAACCTGGGAGGAGAAGGGGCTAGTCAGTGGAGTGATGGGAGACGGACATCTTGTCAGAAATTAAGTCGGAAGACGTGAAGTCAGTAAGACATTCAGTGAGAAGTCAGTACACAGACAGAAAGTGTAAAGTGACTAAGTGGGCGAAAAGGAGTATGGTTGCCAGGGAGAGTATGACGTGAGTACTCACTGGACCGAGCACAGGCTGGGTGCAGAACCTTAGTTCAGGAAGACACTTCAGGCTCACCTGATAAGAATCTGCCCGGTGAGGGGACCATCAAGGACCTTACCGATGTTAGTGTCCAGGGCACAGCAGCAAAGAGGGAACCTGGGAACGGGAACCAAGGTCCAACCCAAGAGAGGTTCAAGCTGCCTGCCTTATGGGCCAGGACTTTGACAAACGGAGGGGACCCCAAAACGCTCCAGGCCACGGTGACCCACCAACTACAAACAGGGGCATGGAAGTAAAGCTCACCAGGTCATTTCCTCAGCACTGGAACAAAGGGAATACCGGATTGGTAGAGACCAGCACCAGCCGGGTTGCAGTATTCCAAACCAGTGAGTAAATCACAAGTTAAACCACAGTCCCTGTGTTGTCTGAATTCTTCCTGTACCTCTGCATCACTATGCTACAATCACCATCATATTCCCCTGGGGCCTAGCTCTACTTGCGGAGAGCCGTAATATCCAAGCTGCCCAATACCATCAGCCCCAGCAGTGAGAGACTTTACAGCGGCGGCTTTCCCCATATAGCTGCATACCGCAAGTGGCGTCATTAAAAACACTTAATTTTTATTATTCCCTTTTTACAATTCCCCTTTTTAAGCGACTCTCAGGGTCACGGAACCGGTCAAAGGCCACCCGTGATACGTCCCAGTGAAGTCCTTTAACAGTAATTTCTAGAATCCAAAATGTTTAGGCAATGATTCGAGCATAATTGTAAAATCATTTTTTTAATATCGTAGGGCGACATATTATAAATAGCTTGACTAGTCCAAGAGGCGATCACAAGGAGAGAGGAGGCGCATGACCAAGACGAGACCAGCAACACCCATCGAACCCGACCGCAGGTGACTATAATAAAAGCTGTTTTTTTATGTTGGGTCCTATGGGCATCGCTGGTCTTGGTTCTGCGTCTCTTCTCTCCTAGCGATCATCGTCCTCCTTTCCTACTCCATGTGGATGACGCGTCATGTCATCCACACAGTGTCCTCCATTGTGCTCCTGCACACGCGCACTGATCTCTGCCTTGCTGAGGGCTGATCAAAGTATTATAATGCTCATGCGCGAGCGGTTTTGACCTTTCCCTGTGCATGCACATTACAATATTTTACTCTGCTTGCAGCAGGGCAGACAGAAATGTGCGTGCGCAGGAGCGCAATGAAGAACTCTCTGTGCATGACATAGGATGCGTCATCCATACAGAGCAGGGAAGGAGGATGGTGATTGCAAGACGATAGTTGGCGCTGGTCCAAGACCCAAAATTCTCATCAGACCGCATAGCCCGCAACAGCAAGTGAATGTTTTGATGTTCTACAGAATGACTTGGTCTCTTATATACAGTATTCTGGAATGCTGTATATAAGAGCTCAGTGGTGGTGGTCGCAGCTTATAGGGGACAAATCTGGTGACAGGTTCCCTTTAATGTAATAATGTATTGAGTTTGTGTAAGGGTGGGCTCTACTGTACATTACCCATGCACTAGACTGCAATCTGGGAGCGCACACTTCACATTATGTCTTTGCATGAATAGCAGCACATAACAGGCTCATAAAAGCTTTCTGAGTTTTTTTTTCCACCTGTGACAGCCCCATCTGGTGCTACCTATAGAAGCTGTCACCTCTGACCTAGCTGTCATTATTGCAGAGAAATCCATTGCAGAGATTGTACTTGTAGTTATATGGGAATATAACCCAAGGTGGCATTGACCTCTATACATAAGATTCCTCTGAACGGTATCTGATGATATAATATACGCTTTCACATATTTCAAGCTGTTTGTACATACGGTATTTCTGCGAAAAGCTTGGGGTCCATGAAGCATGCATAGAGAAGAAGCACAGGGGAGGCGCTCTAAGGATGATATGTATTGATGGAGATACCTAACTGTATTTTAGACCCTGGAGAAGGACACTTTATTGCCTGTCACTGCTGACAGATAGCATCTCTCTGCCGCTACCGTCCTATCAATTCCCTGCTCTCTTTCCTTGTTCAACTTCATTAAGAAGGCCAGCCAACTGTCTGAACAACTAGACAAGGAGCCTCATAGCTTTTAAAGGTGCAGAACACAAGTAATTGGTTGATTAGAGTTCTTAGTACTTAAGGGGAGTCTGTCAGCACTAAATGACTGTTCAAACCTAGCACAGGTGCTCGTTGCACGCTTTTCTCAGCGAAACAGTTCCACTAATTCTCCATCTTTTTTCACCGTCCTCTTGCCCCTGTAAAGTCAGTGCAGTCAATAAAGGAAGAAGAGCTAGAAGGTGGGAAGGTGGACTCGTATGCTTTGCCACACCAAGGGTACTCCTCGTGCCATGCTTGGTTTCAACAATCGTTTTGTGCTGAAACACGAGCAAGAAACTAGTGAGTAGTCTCGGTACTGGTATAAAGCCACATTACTGAAGTCTTCACCCAATAAATGAAAGTGAAAACTGGTGAAAATGCAAGTTTCAAGTTACATAATTGATACATAGTGTTATTCCTCAATTGCACACACACATGACAGCTTAGTCTGGGGGTACTTACAGTGTGAGGGGGACAGGGAAGGCAGTGGTAGTCGTGTGTGCATGGGATACCAGACCGCAGCGCAGCCGCTTGGTAACCCCTTTCCTCCCAGTCGCCAACCCCAGTGCAAGGATTTCGCCACAGTCCATTTGTTCTCTGGGTCATTAAAGCAGACAATGGTGTAGTTCCTTTAAACAGCCGATCTTTACTGAACTTCAAATCAGGGACATTAACCATTCACATAACATGAGCACTTTTTAGTGTCCCGATGGGGTTCCCTCCAGACTCCACTTTTATATATCATTTCATGGCCGACTGCTTTCCTGGCACCTGTGCTCCTTTGGACACCCCTAGGCCCCTCATTCTCCTGTCTGATGTCATACTGCACGGACCAATTCAAATAGTCCTTAAGCCTATCTGTCGCACGCACAGGGATTAGCTTGTGCTTTGGAAGGGCTACGTGCGACAGTACTCCTCCGTTCATGCTTTTGGTCAAGACCTACCCTTCTCTGTTTAGGGACCACTGACCTTTGGTCTCGCAAGGGATTTCTTTGGGTTTCGAATCCAGGAAAGAACACCTCCCTGATCGACCGGACTAAACCCCGCTTCTGGGGACGCAGTTCCACAGCTCTCATAAGTGCAGGGCCCCATATGTCCGGGATCAAAGGAGTGACCCTTAGGATCTTGAGTTATAGCAACGATATGGCCTCTTGTCTCTATCTACTTCTGGTGACTCTCCTTCCTTCCGTCTATGTCCTGTCCTATTTATACACTACTCTACTACTCTTACTTAACCCTTTGTCTGCCTAACCAGGTGCTAGGGCAGCCGTCACAGACCCATATTGCCACCTGGTGGCCATTTACCAGATACACAAAACATTAGCATACATTACAATAAACAATAGGTGTGCCAACTACTTCTGAAGGGGGGTGGCATAGCCTTGCCCCCCTACAACAGAATAACACTTATAACACTTCAAGTATAACATTTGTCCTCTTAGGCCATCCCTAAATCACTAAGACTAAATTAACAGGATTTCCAATATGAATAACATAAACTCCCACTGGGACCCCAAAGAAAGATCATTAGAAGCTGTAATCTACATGTAAAGGTTTATTTCCCAAAAAAGTAAGTTACCCCCCCCTCCCCCCTTGCTGGATAACTTACTGATCTCTGTGAGACCACTCCCCAAAAATGGGGCTCCTTGAACCCAAGAACTGGATATTGTCCCATCTTAAATGGAGCAGAGGTGTGGAAACTGCAGCTCAGCGCTAAGAATTATCTATGAGACTGAAGAAGGATACCATGCACAGCACCAGCTATTCCATAAGGTTTTTTTAGTTTGCTTTTTTTTTTACTTTATTTTAACTTTTTTCTGTCAAGTGCAGTTAATGGATATAATAAATAAAGAAGAATACTTTAATGAGGACATTATTGAGTGCTCAATTAATCCTATATTCTACTATTGTTTGCTCGGGAAACCGGCCCTGAACTTGTCATGCACCAAATACAATCGATGGAAGAGTTTAATTACTTGGAAGCGGTGAGTTGAAAAATTATATTTTTCTAAGGTATTCTCAATATAGTAAGTCATCACTACCCAATGGATAGGTGAAAACTTACTGATCACTGTGTTTCTAACTACTCGGATCCCCAAGGATTCGGAGAATGGGGCTTTGGAACCTGGGAACCAGACTCTGCAATGCCTCATCTTGAGTGGAGCAGAAGTGTGCTTGCTTAACCTCAGCTCCATTCATTGTCTATGGGATTGCCAACGAAAGCAATGCACAGCACTTTTCACGCTAGGTACGGGGGAGTATTAA
Source organism: Anomaloglossus baeobatrachus (assembly GCF_048569485.1). NCBI lineage: Eukaryota > Metazoa > Chordata > Amphibia > Anura > Aromobatidae > Anomaloglossus > Anomaloglossus baeobatrachus. Next base: position 605,099,736 of record NC_134356.1, on the reverse strand, counting down.
GAGAACGGCAAAAGGGAAGGGAAACCCTGTGTGTAGGGAAGGGGTGATGATGACCCCTGACCAAACTTACTGCTGGTCCCTGGGGTCCCTCACTACCCTACATAGGTTCCACACCTATGCGCCGAGCCGGATACTTGACCCTACGTATCCCTAGTCCTAAGTAGGGAACGGATGGGATCAGCTCTTCGTCAAACCCACTAAACACAATAGAAGACACAAGGAGGACACACAGGGGGAAAATGCATAAACTGCTTATCCACAGATGACTCAAGTAGAAGTTCAGCAAAGTTTTTAGCAACAATACCACAGCAGAGTAAAAGCCACCTGCTTGCAACCAAGGCTTGAATGAACTGAATAATATCATCAGCACCAGTCCAAGGAAGAAAAAAGTATTTAAGCACCAAGAGCATACTAATGATCATCAGATGGGTGGAAGGCGAGCTCCTGCTGGGTCCAAAAGGGGGAGAGATGAATCCAGCAGGAAAGCTACCTATTACAATGAATTTTGACAGCAGAAACAATTGAAAGTCAGGGAGCATTCTGCTCAGCCAAATGCTGTAATCTTCTATGGCCAGAAACCACATGACTGTCACCCGTGACAAAGTCGTGTCAGCATCCCAATATTTCCAGCAATCCCACAGAACTGAATGGAGCGAAGGTCAAACATGCACCTATCCTCCATACAAGATGAGACTATGAAGACCCCAGTTCCTGGGTTCCAGAGCCATGTGTGTATGGAATAGCTACCTTGGGATTAACCTTTTAATGTCTGTTGAATTGTCCCTTATAATTATATTTATATAATTGACTTATAGATGTGTCCTTCCTTACTTTTCCCCTTCCCCTTGTCCCAAAGTATACCAAGGTGTGCAGTACAAGATGAACAGCTTTAAAAATAAAAATAGATTCTCTAAAAGAAAACATTTATGCTGCACGTGCTGATTTGCAGCCAATCAGTGGTTATGATGAAAATTTCACTTTGTTGAGGGCTTTCCTAGCACATCATGAGAAATTGGAGTCCATATCATAAGTTCCAAAAAAGTAAGGGTGGGCATATCTGTATTTAAAGCCAACAATATCCAACTTTGGTGATGTTCACTAATCGAGGCTCTTACTGTCATTCCTCATTATTATTAAGTAATATTGTAACTGTTGCACGAGTTTGTCCAAAAAAAACAATCTGATATTCTGAAATTACATTAGCAGAGTAGGTCCTTGATGATTTTACTGGAGGAGGAGGACATGGACGTGGGATCACTGTATGGGTGGGAGGACGTTAGATACAAACCTCTATGAGATAGCAGTAGGAAGATACGTCTATGGCAAAAGTTGCATGGGATGAAACTAAAAGGGACAAGATGCAGATTAGATATTAGAAGAAGCTTTTTGACAGCGAGGGGGATCAATGAGTGGAACAGGCTTCCACGAGAGGTGGTGAGATCTCCTTCAATGGAAGTCTTCAAGCAGAGGCTGGACAAACATCAGTCTGAGAGAATTTAGTGAATATTGCATTGATAAGAGGGTTGGACACTAGTGGAATATGCAGCCTTGAGAAGTGGTGAGATCCCCTTCAATGAAAGTCTTCAAACAGAGGCAAGACAGACATCTGTCTGTGATGGTTTAGTGAGCCCTACATTGAGAAGAGGGTTGGACATGAGTGGAACAGACAGCCACGAGAGGTGGTGAGATCCCCTTCAATGGAAGTCTTCAAACAGAGCCTGGACAAACATATTTCTGAGAGGGTTTAGTGAATCTTGCATTGATAAGAGGGTTGGACACAAGTGGAACAGGCTGCCACGAGAGGTGGTGACATCCCCTTAAATGGAAGTCTTCAAACAGAAGCTGGACAGACATCTTTCTGAGAGGGTTTAGTGAATCTTGCATTGATAAGAGGGTTGGACACAAGTGGAACAGGCGTCCACGAGAGGGGGTGAGGTCCCCTTCAATGGAAGTCTTCAAACAGAGGCTGGACAGGCATCTGTCTGAAAGGGTTTAGTGAATCCTGCTTTGAGCAGGAGGTTTGACTCGATAACCCTGGAAGTTGCATTCAATTCTAACATTCCATGTTTTTATGATTCTCGGATTCTATGCTGAGATTTTGGTTCAGGGTCCGAATTCTTAACCAGTGCAAGCGACATAGCTGACGGTAAAATTAATGCTAAATGTCAATCCCATCTAACCTATCAAAGTGTGGCGCATGTTCCAAAGCTTTTGTAAAGAACAGGGTCTCCAGCATTGTTTTGTCACCGCCATTAAGCGCTATTGAGCATTTCTGTTTGTAGAGACGCTTCACCATGACTTCCTTAGAACAGCTTTTCTAAGACAAAGAACACATCCTTTTCATTCTGCTGTTTACCGAGGCAGAGGCAGTGAACCTTACACTCACGTCAGACAGCACGCTCCAACTCCATCACTCGTGTCACCCAAGCGGGCGACACATTCCCATGAATACAAGGTCACCTCACCTATTTTCAAAGTTTCTCCTTAATTAATGCCACTTTTCCCCGCTCGCCGCCCCCTCTCCTCGCCGCATGCTTGAGAAGTGTTGATTTTTCAGACATCAGACTGCTTAACACTTCCTATTCTCCCATTTCACACTGTAAATCTCACAGGTGTATGGCAGAACGACAGCTCGGCCTATCCGTTCTGAAGTTAGCGGCACATAACGTGCATGTATATTTATTGACACCACTGTCTGAATAATTCATTGCCTATGTAACACATCTGTATGTGAGGCAAAAGCCGAGCAGCCATACGGATACTTTAGGCCTGGAGACGTTGTGTTTTGTTTTTTTTACAATTTTCGTACACCTAAAAATCATGTTTAACTTCAAAAACAAAAATCATGAAAAGTACATAGCAGTAATTATCATACATAGAATCACAGACGTCTGAAAACAGAAATAAGATGGCGTATAGGCCTCAGTCATCAAAACTGTCTCATAGGATGGAAACCTCCCACAGCAACCAATCAGAACTCAGCTTTCATTTTCTAAACTGCTCTGGGAAAATGTAAGCTGTGTTCTGATTGGTTGCTATAGGCAACAAGGAACCATTTCCTGTTAGACAGTTTTGATAAATTAGGCCTAGGCCTTTCATTTACTATAGATTTTCTAACTGCATCTGCTGGAAGTTTATTCTTAATTTTGACTACTGTTAATAAAAGAATATTTTCTTACATTTACCTCTAAACGTCCCCCACAAAGTAGTTCTTGTATATAATTTCTTATGAAAAACTCATCCCTCCTGAAAACTATGGCATATTTAAAGGATTTGATTATGTCTGTCCTTTCTGGATTTTTTCCACCAAGCTATGAAAATAAAAAGGGTTACCTGCATGTCCAAATCAGCTTTAAAAAATTAATAAGAAACGCCATAATCACCTCACCGACTCCTATACTTCCTGCTACAGCAGGGACATCACATTGTAACAAGAAGCCACTGCAGCCGATCACTGGGCATGGCAGCATTCTACTAGAGCAAGGGATTGGCTGCAGTGGTGACGTACTTCTAGCAAAACATTATCACTCCCCATACATACTCCCATAGACGGTGTCTCCCACAAAGCGTTGTGGGGAGAACCTGGTGGGGAGGCAGGGCCAATTTAGCACATGATCCCATGGGAAATCAGCCAGGGGCCCCACAAGCATAAGGGCCCCTGCTAATCTGGATAAGATAAAGCGCAAGTAAACTTTCGGCCAACTTTACTGCCTTGTTTAACTGAGCATTTTTCATGCTGGTGACTTAGTAGTGCACTCCAATCTTTACCTTTAGTCTAGAGACACACGAGGGTATGGCATCCAATGCATATGCTAATGACCCTTGGCTCCTGCTCTGCTGCGAGCGTGAGCTGAGTGACATACTGTGATCCGATCCTGCGATCGGATCACAGCTGCCTAGGAAAGGGAGGGATTAATCTTCCCATATTCTCCATTTTCAGCTGTTGTGATTATCGAACTGCACTCTGGTGTCATCCGAGTGCAGTGCAATGTTTCACTCACACTCATAGACTTGTATGGGTGAGAGTGAATATGGATTGGATTCCACCTGCATTATCCTGCGACTATTTTCTCACTCCGATTAGGGCTGAGAAAAAAATCGCAGATGGGAGCTGCCCCATAGAGTAACATTGGTCCGAGTGGAATGCGATTTTTTTTTATCGCATTCCACTTGCTCCGTTTTATTCGCTGTGTGTCCTAGCCCTTAAAACTAGCAAAATATAGTCTGAAAAAATAGAGATTTTTATCTTAGCCATCAGAGGCCAGATAAGATTCTAGATTCAACCGTCCTCCACTCCACAAGCTGTACACCATGGCTTAAGCACCAGTGCCAATAAAATAACTATATGTTTAATATTATCGACCATTTACTTTTTTTTCATGTCAGTGCTTTTCATAGGGGACCCAGCAGACTGATTTGCCCCGGGGTCCATAATGCTGTTAAAACATCCCTGTGGGGGGGCAGCATCGAACTTGTCTCTTGTATCCCTATAGTTCACGGCTGGATTCTGCCCATACTGCTCCATGTGATTGACAGTTCTGTCCCATAGTAAGAGACCTGTCACTCACATGGAGCCATTCTTGGAGGAAGCCACCCAGTCACAGTACCGGACTAGTTTCTGATCTTCTAAAAGTATTTTTTCTGCAACTCAATGTTTCAAGGAAAGATATCCCTAGTTGTAATCATGCAGCCAGGTTGAGTCATGCTGCCGTTGGGTTCGACACCATGACTTGTGAGACAGTTTCCCTTTAACATGGTAAAGTCATTGAACATGTCAAGATAGCTGTCGAGTTACAACTTTCTGCAGCACAATAACTGACGGTGAGACAGGTTAACAAATGCTACATCTGTATATATATATATATATATATATATATATATATATATATATATATATATATATATATATATACACAGTACAGACCAAACGTTTAGACACAGCTTCTCATTCAAAGAGTTTTCTAAAAATTGTAGATTCACATTGAAGTCATCAAAACTATGAATGAAAACATGTGGAATGAAATACTTAAAAAAGTGTGAAGCAACTGAAAATATGTCTTATATTCTAGGTTCTTCAAAGTAGCCACCTTTTGCTTTCATTACAACTTTGCACACTCTTGGCATTCTCTTGATGAGTTTCAAGAGGTAGTCACCGGAAATGGTTTTCCAACAGTCTTGAAGGAGTTCCCAGACATGCTTAGCACTTGTTGGCCCTTTTGCCTTCACTCTGCGGTCCAGCTCACCCCAAACCATCTCGATTGGGTTCAGGTCTGGTGACTGTGGAGGCCAGGTCATCTGGCGTAGCACCCCATCACTCTCCTTCTTAGTCAGATAGCCCTTACACAGCCTGGAGGTGTGTTTGGGGTCATTGTCCTGTTGAAAAATGATGGTCCAACTAAATGCAAACCGGATGGAATAGCACGCCGCTGCAAGATGCTGTGGTAGCCATGCTGGTTCTGTATGCCTTTAATTTTGAATAAATCCCCAACAGTGTCACCAGCAAAGCATCCCCACACCATCACACCTCCTCCTCCATGCTTCACGGTGGGAACCAGGCATGTAGAGTCCATCTGTTCACCTTCTCTACAAAGACACGGTGGTTGGATCCAAAGATCTCAAATTTGGACTCATCAGACCAAAGCACAGATTTCCACTGGTCTAATGTCCATTCCTTGTGTTCTTTAGCCCAAACAAGTCTCTTCTGCTTGTTTCCTGTCCTTAGCAGTGGTTTCCTAGCAGCTATTTTACCATGAAGGCCTGCTGCACAAAGTCTCCTCTTAACAGTTGTTCTACAGATGAGAAGGTGTGTCCAAACTTTTGGTCTGTACTGTATATATATAAATATATATATATATATATATATAAATATATATACACACGGAGAGGATTAGTATAAAGGAGTAAAACAATTGTCTACAAAGTACGGTAAGTCAAGGTTTCATATAGATTTTACTCTATGCCTTTTGATTCTTTTCAGATGTATGTTTAGAGACATGATAGAATAAAATGAATATATGACAGGCAGGAGGACATGGGGTTTTCTGCACACAGCTAGGACTAAAAATTGTCAGGACAACAAAAATATCAGAATGAAACAAACAGTGGGTTGAAAAAAGTCACCATAAATACCAATGAAGGAAGGTCAACAAGACTTTCTCGATGAAGTCATCTTGTTCAATCGAATGTTTTATTTTAAAACTTTCATGTTTAATGCTCATGGTTATTAACTGTAAATGAAATGTGGGTAGTTCTGATAATCCATTTTTATTTTTACATTTTGAAGTATTATGCTGCTTTATACTCATTCGCATGAATCGCTCTCCTATACAAATGGTAAGTTTTTTTAAGATTTTCTTTAGTATTTAGTTGCTGTCAGTGCATGCTTTTGGGGGTAGTTTGTACATTCTAAAAAAATGTATTGGTAATCAACAAGCAATACTAACGTGTTTTCACCCATGGACTGTTTTCTTCATTAGTAATAAGTCATCCCTTCGACATATGCCTTGTTCTTCTTCCTGTTTTATTTACAATGTTGTAATTCCACAATCGACTTTCTTTCAATATCTAGGGGGAGATTAAATTTATTGGATAGCTTCTGAGGCAGCACTCCAGCAAAGTTCAAAGGTCAAGCAGATGTAGACCAAACAAACCTAGAGACCTGATAGGTGGCTTTACTTTAACCGTGTGAGTCCCAGTGAAAAATCTCCCAGACGGCTCACAATTGTCGGCCTTTAAAGGGAATCTGCCAGCAGGTTTTCACTACTTCATCAGAGAGCAGTATAATGTAGGCAAAGAGACCCTGAATCCAATGATATATCACTTAGATTACTGGGTGCAGCTATTCTGACACAATCAGAATGTTTACAGTTAGCAATCTAGCAGAGAAAAGGGAGCTGCTCCTGCTCACACCAGGCTCTAAATAGAGATTGTACATTGACAGTGAGGCCTCAATAAGTGTAAGGGTGTGCTGGACTGCTATGTGTGTGATATTGTTATCCAGCAATGATAAGATTTACATAGTTACTTAGGTTGAAAAAAGACCTAGGTCCATCTAGTTCAACCTTCCTCCACCAGTTCTACAATTTGTCACTAAGTCATTTATAACCAACAATGTTGTGTGTACTGAGGAAATCATCCAGCCCTTTTTTAAAAGCTGTTATAGTATCTGCCATTACTACCTCTTGTGGTAGTGCATTCCACAGTCTAACTGCTCTAACTGTAAAGAACCCTTTTCTATTTAGCTGCCGGAATCGCTTTTCTTCCACTCGCAGTGAGTGCCCCCTGGTCCTTAAGGGGGCTTTACACGCAACGACATCGCTAACAAGATGTCGTTGGGGTCACGGAATTAGTGACGCACATCTGGCCTCGTTAGCAACGTCGTTGCGTGTGAAACTCACAAACGACCACTAACGATCAAAATTACTCACCTAATCGTTGATCGTTGACATGTCGTTCTAATCCCAATTATCGTTGCTGTTGCAGGACGCAGGTTGTTCGTCGTTTCTGCGGCAGCACACATCGCTATGTGTGACACTGCAGGAACGAGGAAAATCACCGTACCTGCGGCTGCCGGCAATGAGGAAGGAAGGAGGTGGGCGGGATATTCTGCCTGCTCATCTCCGCCCCTCCGCTTCTATTGGGCGGCCACTTAGTGATGCCGCCGTGACACCGAACGAACCTCCCCCTTAGAAAGGAGGCAGTTCGCCGGCCACAGCGACGTGTGACGAGGACTAACAATGTTGTGTGCCACGGGCAGCGATTTGCCCGTGACGCACAAGCGACAGAGGCGGGTGCTTTCACCAGCGACATCGCTGTGTGTAAAGTGGCCTTTAGTATTGCCTTTGGAAGAAATAAGTCATGTGCCAGTCCTTTATATTGCCCATTGTATTTATACATATAAATGAGATCTCCTCTGAGACGTCTTTTTTCTAAGCTAAACATATCTAACTTTTCCAGCCTCTCATCATATGGGCGGCCTCCATCCCTTGTAGTAGTCTAGTTACCTGCCTTTGAACTGCTTAAACAAACATAGCAAATAAATAACACATTGAACCTTGGCAAGACAGGCATCCCTGAATTTTCTGGGTTAACCCTTGCAGCATGCTGGGTCCATCATGTGCTGACAAATTCCGTTTAACTATTTTTGTTTTCTCATAAGGGCCAAAGGTATTTTTTCCATGGCTCCAAGGCCCAGGTGCAACTGCAAACCCTGCACTCCCTATAAATAAGAGAAACCTCATGGAGTATGTTACATTCTGTTTACCTGTTATGCTTGGTCAGTCAGTATGTCAAACACATTACATTGTTTTGCTGCTCCTGAAGCAGATTATGTAGACTACCGTAGGTATTCCTTCTCTCCGAATGGATAGCCACATCCATAGACTATCACCATAAGGTGCATTTACACTGCTTGGAACGCTGATGTTGTGATAATCGTGCAGTCAAACAGGCTACCGCTTACCTGACAAACGAGCAAAATGCTCGTTTGTTGGGTAAACTGAATTTTTGTCTTGCGCAAAAAGAACCAACGATGTGTAAACAGGAGCTGTGCTGCTGAGAACAATGGCCAGCTATGTGCACTGATCTATAACAGATCGCTCAGTGAGCATCAGCCTGTGCAAACAGGCTATAAAATCACCGCCGATCAGTAAACATTTCATGTACGTTTACAATTTTTCCCATGCTACATATTAGCAAAACCCTCAACAGGTGACAATTCACAAATCACATCACAACCACTCGGTGGCTACATATAGACATATAGCACGAGCATCTAATGACTGACTATCGTAACATACTGTATACAGCTCTGGCAAAAATTAAGAGACCACTGCAAAATTTTCAGTTTTTATGATTTTTCTCTTTATAGGTATATTTTTGAGTAAAATGTAATTTTTTTTTTCATTCTTTAAACTACTGACACAGTCTCCAAATTTCCAAGCAATACATTTTGTATTTATTTCTCTGAAAATAAAAAATGGTCAAAATAACAAAACAATGCATTGCCTTCAGACCTCAAATAATGCAAAGAAAACAAGTTCATATTATTTAGAAACAACAATACGAATAATAATAATGTTTTACCTCAGGAAGAGTTCAGAAAACAATATTTTGTGGAATAACCACTATTTTTAATCACAGCTTTCATGTGTCTTGGCATGCTTTCCACCAGTCATTCACACTGCTTTTGGGTGACCTTATGCCATTCCTGGTTCAAAAATGTAAGCAGTTCTTCTTTGTTTGGTTTGTGACTATCCATCTTCCTCTTGATTACATTCCAGAGATTTACAATGGGGTTCAGGTCTGGAAATTAGGCTGGCCATGACAGGGTTTTGATATGGTGGTCCTTCATCCACACAGCTGCGTTTTCCTGCATTGTCCTACTGGAAAAAACAGTCCTAAGAATTGGGAAAAATTACCTGAGCAGAAGGAAGCAACTGTTTTACCAGGATAACCTTGTATGCGGCTTGATACATACGTCCTTCGCAAAGTTTAATCTGCCCAATTCCTGCCCAATTTCTAGAGTAAGGTAATCTTCTCTGATGAGTCTAATTTTCCGGTTTTCCCAACACCTGTTCGTTTAATGATTAGACAAAGACCTGGAGAGGCATACAAGCCACAGTGTCTTGCATCCACTGTGAAATTTGGTGGAGGATCGGTGATGATCTCGGGATGATTCAACAAGGCTAGCAATATTTCCCAACTCAGAGGACTGTTTTTTCCAGCAGGACAATGCATCATGCCACACAGCTAGGTCAATCAATCTGTAGATGAAGGACCACTACATCAAAACCCTGTCATGGCCAGCCCAATCTCCAGACCTGAACCCCATTGAAAACATCTGGAATGTAATCAAACTGCCTAAATTTTTGCACCAGGAGTGGCATAAAGTCACCCAAAAGCAGTGTGAAAGACTGGTGGAAAGCAGCCAAGACACATGAAAACTGTTATTAAAAATCATGGTTATTACACAAAATATTGATTTCTGAACTCTCCCTGAGGTAAAACATTATTAGTACTGTTGTTTCTAAATGATTATGAACTTGTTTTCTTTGCATTATTTGAGGTCTGAAAGCAATGCATTGTTTTGATATTTTGACCATTTCTCATTCTTAGAAAATAAATACAAAATTTATATCTTGGAAATTCGGAGACGTTGTCAGTAGTTTATAGAAAAAAAGAACAATTTACATTTTACTCAATAATATACCTGTCAGGAGAGAAAGAAATCAGAAAAACTGAAAATGTTGCAGTGGTCTCTTAATTTTTGCCACAGCTATATATATATATATATATATATATATATATATATATATATATATATATATACAGTGCCTACAAGTAGTATTCAACCCCCTGCAGATTTAGCAGGTTAAGGCTATGTGCACACTAGAAAAAGGATTTTTCTTAAGAAATTTCTTAAGAAAATTTCTTGAGAGTGAAGGAATAGCGCACCTGCGTTAAAAAAACGCATCAAAAACGCACCTGCGTTTTTACCGCGATTTGGTGCGTTTTTGATGCGTTTTCGGTGCGTTTTTGGTGCGTTTTTACCGCTGGTTGCTCCCTGCGTTATTGTGCCATTATCTATGGTAACTAACGCAGTTAGCTGCAGAAAAGAAGTGACATGCTCATTCTTTTTCTTAAGAAAATCTACTGAAAGAATTTTCTTAAGAAAAAAACGCAGTGTGTGCACAGCTAATTTTTTTTCCCATAGGTTTTGCTGGGGAATGTCTGCAGAAAGGTTACAAGAATTTCTCAAGAAATTTCTGCAGCAAAAACGGACCAAAAACGCAGGTAAAAAACGCAGTGTGTGAACATAGCCTTACACAATCGGAATTAACTTGGCATTGTGACATTTGGACTGTAGATCAGCCTGGAAGTGTGAAATGCACTGCAGCAAAAAAGAATGTTATTTCTTTTTTTTTTTTTTTAAATTGTGAAAAGTTTATTCAGAGGGTCATTTATTATTCAACCCCTCAAACCACCAGAATTCTGTTTGGTTCCCCTAAAGTATTAAGAAGTATTTCAGGCACAAAGAACAATGAGCTTCACATGTTTGGAATAATTATCTCTTTTTCCAGCCTTTTCTGACTAATTAAGACCCTCCCCAAACTTGTGAACAGCACTCATACTTGGTCAACATGGGAAAGACAAAGGAGCATTCCAAGGCCATCAGAGACAAGATCGTGGAGGGTCACAAGGCTGGCAAGAGGTACAAAACCCTTTCCAAGGAGTTGGGCCTACCTGTCTCCACTGTTGGGAGCATCATCCGGAAGTGGAAGGCTTATGGAACTACTGTTAGCCTTTCACGGCCTGGACAGCCTTTGAAAGTTTCCACCCGTGCCGAGGCCAGGCTTGTCCGAAGAGTCAAGGCTAACCCAAGGACAACAAGGAAGGAGCTCCGGAAAGATCTCATGGCAGTGGGGACATTGGTTTCAGTCAATACCATAAGTAACGTACTCCACCGCAATGGTCTCCGTTCCAGACGAGCCCGTAAGGTACCTTTACTTTCAAAGCGTCATGTCAAGGCTCGTCTACAGTTTGCTCATGATCACTTGGAGGACTCTGAGACAGACTGGTTCAAGGTTCTCTGGTCTGATGAGACCAAGATCGAGATCTTTGGTGCCAACCACACACGTGACGTTTGGAGACTGGATGGCACTGCATACGACCCCAAGAATACCATCCCTACAGTCAAGCATGGTGGTGGCAGCATCATGCTGTGGGGCTGTTTCTCAGCCAAGGGGCCTGGCCATCTGGTCCGCATCCATGGGAAGATGGATAGCACGGCCTACCTGGAGATTTTGGCCAAGAACCTCCGCTCCTCCATCAAGGATCTTAAGATGGGTCGTCATTTCATCTTCCAACAAGAAAACGACCCAAAGCACACAGCCAAGAAAACCAAAGCCTGGTTCAAGAGGGAAAAAATCAAGGTGTTGCAGTGGCCTAGTCAGTCTCCTGACCTTAACCCAATTGAAAACTTGTGAAAGGAGCTCAAGATTAAAGTCCACATGAGACACCCAAAGAACCTAGATAACTTGGAGAAGATCTGCATGGAGGAGTGGGCCAAGATAACTCCAGAGACCTGTGCCGGCCTGATCAGGTCTTATAAAAGACGATGATTAGCTGTAATTGTAAACAAGGGTTATTCCACAAAATATTAAACCTAGGGGTTGAATAATAATTGTCCCACACTTTTATGTTGAAAATTTATTAAAATTTAACTGAGCAACATAATTTGTTGGTTTGTAAGATTTATGCATCTGTTAATAAATCCTGCTCTTGCTCTTGTTTGAAGTTTGCAGGCTCTAACTTACGGTATTTGCATCTTATCAAACCTGCTAAATCTGCAGGGGGTTGAAGACTACTTGTAGGCACTGTATATATGTATATATATATATATATATATATATATATATATATATATATGTATTATTTCTCAAACCTGGTCATCTCATTCTCATGCCACTCCTCTTGGGATGTGTTGAGCGAAAACAAAAGGTAAGTTTCCTATCTTACTGAGGACACAGCTAATATTTTTGGTTAGTAGAGTCACATTGCATATATTAGATGGTAGCACTCCAGCAATACCAATGACATAGGTACTTTAAAGCAGACCGCTCTTGTAGTACATTACTTTCAATTGGATACTCAATTAGTCAGTCAATCAACCAAACACCCAATGTTAAGTAACATCACTTTTCTTGACGTCACCCATGGGCACGAGGGCACTTTCAGCCCTTCTCTAGATGGCTCTAAAGTGCACTCAATATAACTACTAAATTTCTCTTTTTTTATTCAAATATTCCTATAGCAGCAATGCAATACTAAAGTTCCCTTATTCATTGTTTAGAGTGCAGCGGTATGTGTTTTGTAGTTATATTGTGTTTACAGCTAGCACCTGTTCACACCTTGGATGTTTGAGTCAGTCTTTTTGATATATTTGTAGTGCATTTCTTTCTGCCTGAGCACTCCATCCTGTAACCAGGCTGTGTTCACTCCCCTTTATATCTGGATCCTAGCATACTAGACGTGTAGGTTTTTAACCCAGATAAAGGCATTTGAGTTAGATTCCCAGTAAAATGAGATATACCTTGCTGCTACTTACTGGGCTCACATGCATTGACCAATATATAAACTAAATATCTCTTTTTTTCTATAGCAGTAGCGCAATACCAGAGTTTTCTCATTCATGGTTAGCATTCCAGAGTGCAGCTGTATATGTTTTTTAGTTTTATTGTGTTTTCAGCTAGCACCTGTTCACACCTTGGATGTGTGGTTGAGTCTTTTGATATATCTAAGGTGCACTCAGGCAGCAGAAGTATGTCTACTTGTCTTAGTTCATCACTATACATTTACTACAAATTTCTCATGTGTATGTTATTCAGAACATGGTTGGACCATATGGTTTGACCTATGGAGGAGGTGGGATGTTGGACCATCCTGTAAAACTATGGAAAATATGCAAAAAAAAAATCTCCGACATGACTTTTTGGACTCTGCTTAATAAACCACTGTAGAAAATTGCTTCTTGACATAAATGTGGTTTGTGTAATGCAGGTATTCGAAAGACTGAAATAGTCGTGGGCAGAACTTTGTAAGTGTCAATATAACTCCCTACTGGATTCTTTGTTTAGCTCAATATACACGGCTCAGCATTGACAGACCCGAACGATTTTCCTAAATAAAAACAGCTTGACCTGCACTTCCTGCTCTTTTTACACCTTCTTTACAACCTCAAAACCTGTCTGACCTCTCCGTCTCCTTCATAAGCTCCCAGTGTTTATTGTAAGCATTTTGGAATTCCCTCTCTGTATTAACCTTTACCACTTTGCGCTGCTAATACCCCCTCCCTGTACCAGAGAATGAATTCTACTTCATTTAGGACAAAGCTAAACTCAACACAGATGGAGAACGGAGCAGGTCAAATCAGTTCAGTCAATGGGTAAATACTAGCTCTGAATTCAGCAAAGGAAAATCCATGGAAAGTCCAGAGGTGTTAGCTGATTTATACAAAATCAGCTATCTACCCAACTGAAAATAATACAGAAGTAGCAGCATCCAACTTGATGTCTACTGACAGGAGTATCTCTTATTTATCAATCAAGGTAGCGGGAGACATCTGCTGTCGTTGAAGATTTTATTCTCATATATGAGGAGTCAACTCAAAATCAATATGCAAGAGTGTCTGCCCCTCCATTACAAATTACATTCAAAAGAACAGCTGCAAAAATTACATATCATATGAGCCTTGAACCATAAGTCTGATAATTTCCATGCCCATTAGATAACGGAACTTGTCCTTTACAATAATCTGTTGCTTAGCCTTAAATAAATCTTTCAGACTTCCACTATACTGTCCAGACAGGAGAAGCCTACATAAATCAGTAGACACAAAATAATAAATACAGACAATAAAGAATACTTGTAATTTTCAGCTATTAAAAAGAAATACGAGACTAAAAACTTCTAGCGATTACAAAACATCCTAATGCTATTGTTCTCACCTAAAGTGAATGAGAATGGCCGTGCCACACTAGTAATGAAGAAAAGCTGCCATCATGTTGGTGATAGCTATGTCTGTATGCTGTAACTGTTCTCGTCGGTATCATTTAGACCAACATGTCCTCTTTCACCTTCCCTCTTGGCTCAAAATATCCCCAAGATGACCAGCTTTCAAAAAAAGCGTGTGCACTACTCTGCTGGGAGATGTTTATTCTATATGTGTCTCTCCATGGCCAACCAGTGGTCGTGATTTGCTGTATGTTATTGTGCCACCCCTGCAGCAGTCAGAGTGCTCGGATCCGGAGGTTTTGCTGTGGCTTGAGGGTCCCCGGACCCGGGGCTCAGCAACCACTCAAAAAAAGGGGAAATGTTTACAAGGGAACAGTTTGTGACACCACCCGTGGTTTGCAGTAAGGGAGTACCGCCACTGCCGATGGGAGTAGCTGGGGTGGATGGAGTGGGGCAGCAAGGTGGTGGTCCCTCCACAGGTAGGGAAGGCCCTGGGGCTCAGTAGGGATGGTGAATGGGATGGTGGAGGTGATTTGGGCAGGTCAGGACCAGGGAAGGCAAGTGTACTCACTCAGGCGGTGCAGTTGTTAGTGCGGCCAATAAGCAGACTCTGACACAGAAGTAAACTAAGTCTCTGCGTGTCACTGCCACTCTGGGGAGCCCGTCCGGGTATCCATTCCTGCTGGTATTGCTTAGTGGTCCGGAGCCTGCCTCCATGCACAATTATGTAGATTTTCCTGGGTGACCCTTCGGCCTGAAGCTGTCAGGGTCCCGCTCCCTATAGTGAAATAGTGGAGCTGTGCTGTCGATGGCTGACACTTGGGATTTCAGTGGGCTGCATAAGCTAGAAAGCCCTATCCTCCTCATTGTGTTGATGCCTTTGATCTCTGAGCTCTTGGAAAAAGTTCATAAAGAGTCTGTCCTCCACAGGTGAATTATCAGGTTGCGTGAAGCTACTCCCTGATCTAGGGTCCTGTACCCCGCTGTGCTCGGTACCGGTCCGGTTACTGGACTTTTGGTGCCAACTGTTCTCCAAAACTAAGTGTGCTACATCTCCTCCAATACCCTGCGATCGGGTCTCCGACTCCTCTGGTCCCCAACCACCGTCTGCGGCCTAACCAAGGTCACACAGGGAGCTACAACTCCCTCAGCTCCTCACTCTTTGGGGGCTACTGCTAGACTCACTATGTCCCTCCCACCAGTCTGCCTGACCCCTAGGCGGGTGGGCCTTTTCCAGCTACACCACCCATTGGTGTGCCTGGCAGGGTGTGGTGTCAGGTGTGGTTAGGATTTGAGTGCTGATGGAAGCAATACCAGTAGTTAGGATCCTAGAACCATGGAGGGTGAGTTCTGCACTAAGAGAAAGGGGTGCAGTTCCCTGTAACACCCTGATAGAGTCAGGGGCATCAAATTATAGTCTAACAAGGATTTTGAGTAATTATCAAAAACAGTTCAGTCGAATTGAGTTTTAAAAACCAAAAAAACAAATGGAAGAGCCTCAATTATCAATATAAAATAATAAACTTTATTAATATCACGGATTTTAAGAAAACACACCCAGTGACTATGAACACAAAGGGGCATACAAGGAAATTGGAAGGAGCTTCCTGGATGGGATCCCTATATTATCCTTAAGAGATCCTGCTCCTAACTATCCATGGGGTAATATGCAAATATATATAGCGCCGTAGTTTATTCTGGGCGCCCCCGTTCAGCGTCAACTAGCCCTTGATGCACCCTAGATTAAAATAAAGTATTAAAGCACTATAGGGGCAGGGGAGAGGGGGAGGAGACACTCTCTATGGGGTCCCTATCTCACCCTGTGGAAAACTCACTCCTACCTACCAACGGAGGGTATGACGCCGTAAATGTTTTGGGTGCCCCCGTTCCACGTCGGCTTGCCCTTAATGCACCCTAATTTATGAGTGAATTAATACTAAAGAATGGCACAACACTCATACGTGATTCAAGAAGATGGAGTTATAAACCCGCAACCTGTAGTTTAATAACATGGATACCAGTTCCTTGCAGGATGATTACAGTCAATAATCAGTATGCTCCCACTTGAATCCATAAGTTTGCGACCATCATGCATGGAAACACACCAGAAACTTCAAACTTTGTAGGCATACCGAGATGCACAAGATAATCATAAAGCTAAATGATAGGCTCATCAGTCATGCAATCTTATATCAAGGCAATCCCACGATTGCCACATCTGATCACCACATCTGACAGCTGGGATTTTTGGCCTCCTGATGATCCTTGTATCCAGAAAAAAGGGGAAACGCGTTGAGGCGATATGGAAACTTTCATTTGAAGGGAAGTAATTGCATCTAAATATTTCCCTTTTTGTGTGCAAATTTTATTGCATTTGACTTGCCAGTTTGCTTCTTAGGCTACTTTCACACATCCGGATTTTTGCTCTGCGGCACAATACGGCGTTCTGCAGAAAAACCGCAACCGGCTTTTGTAACGCCAGTTGCGTTTTTTTTTTGCATAGACTTACATTAGTGCCGTATTGTGCCGCAGGGGCTTGCGTTCGGTCCGTTTTTTGCCGATGCCGCGGCCGGATCGAACGTTCCCTGCAACATTTTTTGCTCCGGCAAAAACCACCGCATCGCGCCGCATCCGGCCGCTGCGGCGCATTTTTCAATGCATACCTATGGAGGCCGGATGCGGCGCGATGCGGAAAAAAACGCATCCGCTCGCCGCATGCGGTTTTTTCCACTGCGCATGCTCAGTAGCATGCCGCAACCGGAAAAAAACGGACGGGCCGCATGTAAAAACTTATGCAAAGGATGCGGTGTTTTCGCCGCATCCGTTGCATAGTTTTCACAGCCGGATTGAGCCGCAGTGCTCAAACCGGATGTGTGAAAGTAGCCTTAGTATGTAGGATTGCCTTGATATAAGATTGCACGACTGATGAGCCTATCATTTAGCTTTATGATTATCTTGTGCATCTCGGTATGCCTACAAAGTTTGAAGTTTCTGGTGTGTTTCCATGCATGATGGTCACAAACTTATGGATTCAAGTGGGAGCATACTGATTATTGACTGTAATCATCTTGCAAGGAACTGGTATCCATGTTATTAAACTACAGGTTGCGGGTTTATAACTCCATCTTCTTGAATCACGTATGAGTGTTGTGCCATTCTTTAGTATTAATTCACTCATAAATTAGGGTGCATTAAGGGCAAGCCGACGTGGAACGGGGGCGCCCAAAACATTTACGGCGTCATACCCTCCGTTGGTAGGTAGGAGTGAGTTTCCACAGGGTGAGATAGGGACCCCATAGAGAGTGTCTCCTCCCCCCTCTCCCCTGCCCCTATAGTGCTTTAATACTTTATTTTAATCTAGGGTGCATCAAAGGCTAGTTGACGCTGAACGGGGGCGCCCAGAATAAACTACGGCGCTATATATATTTGCATATTACCCCGTGGATAGTTAGGAGCAGGATCTCTTAAGGATAATATAGGGATCCCATCCAGGAAGCTCCTTCCAATTTGCTTGTATGCCCCTGTGTGTTCATAGTCACTGGGTGTGTTTTCTTAAAATCCGTGATATTAATAAAGCTTATTATTTTATATTGATAATTGAGGCTCTTCTATTTGGTAACAAGGATTTTGCTAGCATGTTGCTGGAATTTATTTAATTTCTGAGAATTTGGGTAAAGATAAGTGGGGTAACTTATAGCTCATGGGCGCTAATATAAAATCTCTACCCTGGCCCCAAATATCACAGGTCTTTTCTGCAGCACAAAAGTGATTGGTGGCAGGAAAAACGCTACGCAAAATATTCACGTTTTTATGCATTTTTCCATTTTTTTATGAAGTTCATTTGAATGACATGCTGCAGATTTGGAAAAAAAAACCATGTTGATGGTTGATGTCTGCAAGAAAAGGATAAGGAACGTGTGCGTGACATTCAGAAATCTCATTCAGTTTGCTGGGACGGTGAAATGCTGTATTTTGTTCCATGCCTAAAAATTTCACATGTGTGAACAAGCTCTAATGTTTTTTTCCATATACGCCAAAGAGACCTTACGGCCCCGCCTAGGCCCTAGGATCTGGGTACTGTTGTGGCCCCTGCACCTTCTATAGTCATGCTCCTGGTGGACACTCATGGAAATCACTTTCTGAAATCATAAAAGGTTAAGATCTTCAAGAGGTGAAGAAAGCAGGAAGGAATGTCTTTCATTGCTGGCATTAGATTTGAGGAGCACAACTGCTCTTTGGCTCTAACGCTAAATTCACACACCGCAGTCTTGCTGCAGCGTTTAACCCCAGCAGCCCTGTGCCTCTGAGGTCCATTTATTGCTCCCTTACACAATCATTAAAGCTTGAAGGGTCAAAACTGTTTCATATAAAAAGCTGCATGGACATTATGAAGGGCAGTGCGGTCTGGATGGCGAAACAGCTGCTTACCTACAAGATTAAGTAATTGTGCAAGGAAACAGTGGAAGGACCACAATAACCCAGTGTTGCTGAGGATAAAAGCAGCATCAGAACTGATGATCCTCATACTGCTGATACTTATTTCTGCAATCAGCACTAGCGGAGTGGACAGCTCCATACACCACTAATGTCAAGGAGGGAGAGGAGTGGATCAGTGCAACAGTTCCCTTGTACATTTAGGGCAGGGATGCCAAACTCAAATACAAAGAGGGCCAAAGTTAAAATCTTGGACAAAGTCGTGGGCTAACCTAGTTGAAGGTGCCACATAGTCCATCATACAGAATAATGGGCCCCGCATAGTCCTTCATGCAGAATAATGGCCAACACATAGTCCTCCATACAGAATAATGGGCAACACATAATCCTCCATACAGAATAATGTGCCGACATAGTCCTCCATACAGAATAATGGGCAACACATAATCCTCCATACAGTATAATGTGCCGACATAGTCCTTCATACAGAATAATGGGCCCCACATAGCCCTCCATACAGAATATTGGGCACCCCATAGCCCTCCATACAGAATAATGGGCCCCACATAGCCCTCCATACAGAATAATGGGCCCCACATAGCCCTCCATACAGAATAATGGGCCCCACATAGCCCTCCATACAGAATATTGGGCACCCCATAGTCCTCCATACAGAATAACGGGCCCCAAATAGCCCTCCATACAGAATATTGGGCACCCCATAGCCCTCCATACAGAATAATGGGCCCCACATAGCCCTCCATACAGAATAATGGGCCCCACATAGCCCTCCATACAGAATAATGGGCCCCACATAGCCCTCCATACAGAATATTGGGCACCCCATAGTCCTCCATACAGAATAACGGGCCACACATAGCCCTCTGTACAGAATAATGGACCCCACATAGCCCTCCATACAGAATAATGGGCCACACATAGCCCTCTGTACAGAATAATGGCCCCACATAGCCCTCCATACAGAATAATGGGCCACACATAGCCCTCTGTACAGAATAATGGACCCCACATAGCCCTCCATACAGAATAATGGGCCACACATAGCCCTCTGTACAGAATAATGGCCCCACATGGCCCTCTTTATTGAATAATGGGCCCCACATAGTCCTCCATACAGAAAAATGGCCCCATATAGCCCTCTTTACTGAATAATGGGCCCCACATAGCCCTCCATACAGAATATTTTACTGTTATGTCATCAGTCACCTATTATTGTGAGAACTGTTTTTAAAGGGACATCAAGCAATACAGTACAAGCCCGAGGGGCATTGCCCCATCCCATAGCCCTACATAAGGTATAACAAAATGTATTTCTCGGGCTTCATATCTCAATTATTACTTGTAGCAATTACCATGCAGCATGTGACCCTAAACTATGAGATACCTGGTTAGGAAGAATTAATTGGGAAAGAAATTGTCTGAAGGCTGACAATCCCTTTAAATTCCCTTTAAGAATGCATTCTAATAATGTCCCTTGTGTCCCTATGTTCTAAATAATGCAGCATTATTCAGGAAACTGTATATATGGTAATTACATTCTAGGTCTCTGTAACTCTTCAATTTCTGCACAGCGTCGATACAACCATGGAGCGCCTAATTCCACACCCCTCATTCGTAACCTTGCTTTGTCGAATATCATCTAATATTTTCCATTTTATTTCCACATGTAATTTACATCTAAGGTCATAAATATTCTTGTAGGACTTTACTGCCTTACATATTTTATACTAGCGGCAGAATTGAGACATTTCTCCCAATAATCATCTCAAGGTCATCATTTATTGTGTGAAATGATGATCTTTGAGCTCCTTTATGTCAATTGCATGCTGTGAATATGCTGCGGCGCCTGTAACCTTGGACGTGCGTTCGGAGAATTGAGATTTCAGGACTAGTGAACCCGTAATGCCCTTAAGAATAGGTAGTGTATGCCAAATGACATTATCCTGGATTGTCTTCAAGTCAACAATGATAAACTTAACGTCAAGTCTCCGGTCCTGAGTACTCCGAGCAGCATGATGTCGTGGATGATGGACCATCACCTTTTGCGCAGTACACGTTGTACGGATGACCTTTAAACTTTTTGAGACTCGACTGACATTTTGTTGGGCATATATTGGACAGTAATAAAAAAAATGAACACATCTGCTGAGCCCAATGTCACATTGGTGTTAAAGTACCACTATTATATATAGTATATAGACAAACAGTCATACCCCATGAACTTTTCTACATTTTTTTCCCACATTACAGCCACACACTTAAATGTATTTTATTGGGATTTTATGTGATATAACAGCACTAATTAACAAGTATTTGTGAAATGTAAAGGAAATGATACCTAAATTTTTGACAAAAATAAAACAAACTTGTGGAGTACATTTATATTCAGCCTCCAGAGTCAATATTTTGTAGGGACACCTTTTTCTGCAATTACTGCTTCAAGTCTTTTGGGGTACAGTATGTCTTGTGAGTGAAATACAATCGTTCTAAGCCATTGGAACTCCAAATTAGTAAGATTTGTTTTACAAGCGCTCGGGAAATCAAGGCAGCGCACACGCTTTGTGGTATACTGAAAGTTTCTGCTTTATTACAGGTTGAACTAGATGGACTGGAAGATTGAACTAGATGGACCTAGGTCTTTTTTCAACCTAAGTAACTATGTAACTATGTAATTACATCATGTGACCAGTTTATGTAGTATCCCAAACAAAGAAATAACTCCTCAGAACTATGCACCAATAAGAGATGCAGGGGTTTGTGTAGAAATGTGAAACTTCCCCACCCATCAGTGTTAGCTGAACCCTATGATATCATTCAGTTATAAGACAAGATGGTTTCTATAAAAACAAAATGGATTGTATTCTCTCACAATCTCTACCAGCTTTGTACATCTATAGGCTGAAATTTTTGCTCATTCGTCTTTGTAAAATAGCTCTAGCTCAGGGAGATTGGATGGAGGAGTCTATGAACAGCAATTTTCAGGTCTTGCCATGAATTGTCAGATTAGGTCTGGACTGTGACTGAATCATTCACACACAGGAATATGCTTTGATCTAAACTCTCCATTGTAGGTCTGGCAATATGTTTAGGGTTGTTGTCGTGTTGGACGGTGAGCCTACACCCTATTCTCAGGTCTTTAACTGGTTTTCTTCCATTTTTGACCATTCATCCAAAAGAGCGTTTGTGAGATCAGACAACAAAGTGGATAAGAGGTTTGGGCTCATAATATCCATTCTACATCATCTCACAGGTGTTTGATGGGGTTGAGGTCTGGACTCTGTAGTGCCACTCTAGTTCTTCCACATCCAATACCCTCAACCATGCTTTATTACACCTTGCTTTGTTCATGGGGGCAAAGTTGTAAGGAATAGAAAAGGGCCAAAACTGTTCCCATAGCATTCCAATCATAATTGTCCAAAAGGTCTTGGTCTCCTGAAGCATTAAGATTTCCCCTCAGTCGGACTTAGGTTGACTCTTGAAGAACAACATTTTAGCATTTATTTATTTACTATACTTGCTTATAAAGCACTATCATATTGTGTAGCATCATCACTGTCGACATAGGGAATTTAGAGTGTGAACCCCAAACAGTATGTCTTATGTCTTCGGAGTGTGGGAGGAAAGCAGAGAACCAGGACGAAACCCACGCAAACATGGAGAGAACATAGAAACTCATTCCAGATGCTGAACTGGTAGGATTAGAGCCCGGACTCAAGTGCTGAAAAGCAGCATTAGCCCTCAAGCACCTAACCTCACATTTAGCAAAATGCAGTCAGGCAGGTAACGTTCTCCTGGCGTTAGCCAAATCCAGACTCATCCATCAGATGCCCAGATAAAGAACCATTATTCAATACTATCTCCACTACTCCAGAGTCCATTGGCTACACAAGACTTGGTGGTGTCAGCCTTGGAAACCCATGCCATAAGTCAGCACCGTGTGGCTCATTTATGCACTATGTGCTTCAACACTTGGAAGCCAACCCGGCTCTGTAACTTTACATGGTCTCCAAATCATGGCTGAGTTTCTGTAGGTTCTAATCACTCCCACTTTTTAATGATGCTATGAGCTGTGTCCCAAAACGTTTCTCTATGTAGTGTGAAATGGACTATGACTACATTTCTCATGCCTAATCTCTCACTTATTTTGGAGTTTGGCTCATGGAAGCAAACAGTACCCATCACAGTACCCAACATGGTTGACTGATCCCATTGAAGAAAAAACAAAGAAATGAGCTGGACCAAATAGTGTACGTGCAATGTGTATATTTGCAGGTTCACACTGTGGCCATTCAACAGCCAAAACCTGAGATAGAAACAAAGTGAGCCCTGTTATGTTAGAAGTAAATAAATGAACAGTCCTGAGCAGTCGGACCTCAGTCCTGCTCTGCCATCATCTATATTGAGGTCTATAGACATATAATGAGGTTTAATATTTGAGACAGGACCATCTTGATTTGGTACACCTTGCGAGGTGAGATTACTTTTTTTTTTTAATAAAAATAGTGTTAAGCAAGTCCCTAATGTTATTTATATATACTATTACTACTTATTTATTCACTTACAACTAGGTCTGATCCCACTTAAGTTGGAGGTTAGGCTGACCCCTAGTGTATGTGAATGGCCACTGCGATGGGGTTACTCACTCTGCTTGCTTTTTCAAGGTAACAACAGGAATACATTTCATTTAAAAGTCCAACTGGTTTATTAAACAGAACATAAACCACAGTTTTGGTAATATAACACCAGCCTTCCTCCAGCTTCACAGGACACAAAACATGGCATACAGTCCGTTTAACACAATATGCCTGCACAGGTTGGGATACACTTCTCAAGTATCACATTGGAGCTATGTCAGCATCCACTTACTGTCCACGACCAGTATACACACCCCTCTCCAGAGGTACCTTCTGGAGGTTTCACAACCCTCCATACACTGACCCCGGTCGAAGTGAACCCCTCTTCCATTAAAGGATCCCTTTGAGAAGGGTCAGAACCTCTTATCCATGATCCTAGTCAGGACAAGCAAATCCTCCCTGTGATGGGGTATGCGACAGAGCAGTAAGGGACGCTAGGCCGAGGAACAATCCAAAGGGCTTCTTTGGAACCACAAAGATAAAGCACCAAACATAAATATAAATCCTTAAAGTCTGGAAGGAGTCCACAACAAAACAACAATTCCAGGGGCGCTTCCCGGTATTCCGATGCCAGGGAAAATATGGCAGTGGTCTTTCTAGGAGTTCCTTGAAAAACAGGGTGAACAACAAAACACAGTCCCACGTGGCCACTGATCTCCAGTCTGTAACAGTCCATACACAGGCACTAGCATCCAGCCTCAGCTATAGATCCTAGTCCTTCTCCAGCCGAGATCCAACTAACTAACTAACATGGGTCTCATGGTTCTCCTCTCCCGTAATCAGCCCCTTAGGTGGACAGAAGGGCACACCTCCCTGGACATTTGATACTTGTAGCTCTTAGTTATAAAGAAGTTTCTACAACACAGTCTCCAGAGATGGTGTATTAGGGAAGCCCTCTGCAAAGGAGAACAAAGACAGTCAAACAACCTACATGACCCTATATGGCATAGAGTACATGAATGAAGGCCGGTAGTTGGGGAAGGACACATTGTCACAATCCCTTCTCTCAAAAAACTCCATCCTGGAGACATCACAGTCTCCTCACACTGACCATGTGGCAAACAAACAGTCTCCATCTTAACAGGTGAGACACTTCCATGGGTAGAGGTATATGAATAGTAAGTACCTGTCTCTCCAGCTATCTGTAAAATCTACCTTGATATGCTGTAACAAAACTTGTGACACTACAAGTACCTGAATGGATATCCCATCCAGGTTCACACCACTTCTGTGTTACATACCAGCTGCCATGTTACACCACCTGACCATGTGGCAAACAAACAGTCTCCATCTTAACAGGTGAGACATTCCCATGGGTAGAAGTATGTGGATAGCCAAACTCGTGCGTCTTTCCAGCTATATGCAAAACCTTCGATGGCGTGACCTAACAAGACTTGTGGCACTACAACTACCCAGACGGACATCCAGGTTTACACCACGTCTGTGATACATACCAGCTGCCATGTTACACCACCTGACCATGTTGCAAACAGTCTCCGTCTTAACAGGTGAGACATTCCCATGGGTAGAAGTATGTGGATAGCCAGACTCGCACGTCTTTCCAGCTATATGTAATACCTTCGATGGCGTGCCCTAACAAGACTTGTGTCACTACAACTACCCAAACGGACATCCAGGTTTACACCGCTTCTGTGATACATACTGGCTGCCATGTTACACCACCTTAAGACCCTGCTCATACATTTACATTTCTAGGAAGCAAATATAGGCTCTCGGAGCATTGTAAACTTTGTTAGAAGCCGATTTCCAAGTTATCCCGTCCTGGAACATCTGCCTTATTGCAATTACCACCTCACCCCCATCTCATCATAATGTTCCTTCCCTGAATTTTCCATAAAGTTAGAAACAGCTGATACATGACAATAATGCTGTAAAGTTTACAAGTCCCCTGTTTCTCTTCAGAATTGAGAAAATGACATTCAGAATGAGCGGGGCAATTAAGCCGGATTCTCTGTTTCCTTCATATATAATGGTCCCATTTAATGCCATGCATACATTAGACTGCTTTAACCTCTAGGAAGGTTCACGATCGGGATTGTCGCGTTCGGTCGGGAAGATGTAAGCAATGTTGAAATAAATACCCAGTCTAATCTTTTCCGTTTCGATGGATCAGCACAACTCCTGTTCAAGACAGTGCATTAGTGTATTTTAATCTTTGCAAATAGAAGGGATGAGCTTAATGAGGCCAGATAAGAGCACTGTTTAATGGGACCATTTTAGTAGGCTTACTTAAAAGAGAGAAAGCTTGCTAAGCTGTTTACACGGTAGGGGCTGTGCAGCAGATTGCATACGAATTGAGTACTGATTGAAACAGGATTTCATCACAGCGGTAGACATTATATCTCTTGTCCTCCTTGGACAATTGGGTGGGAATGGTAACCTCAGGGGCCGTGCTGATAAGTGAGTTGTTATAATGAATTATGCGGGAATTAGCGGAATCGGGGGCGTTACACTAATTTAAACTAATTAACTTATCTCTTTATGACTGAGATGTTGGATTCATTGCGAGTCGTCATGCTGATTGTCGAACCACAGTTGAGACCATAGGAGCTGACTAAGCTGTTCTTACACCGAAGTTTCTTACATAAAGCTACTTTTATAGACAGACAGAATGCCTTAGGATATCTTAGTTACAGGAAAGCTATTGTCAGAAGAGGACCTATTGTTTAGATCAAGATATTTTTCTTTTTAAAAATAAAAATGAGAAATCTTGCAATTTTCACTCTGGCCAGTAGGGCTTTTTTAGACTAAAGGTGGCGTCACACACTGCGATTTAGGCTAGGTTCACACTTCTGTTAAATTGTATCAGTTACAATCCGCTGCTCTGGTAAACAACGGAATCCGTTTGGCGGATTCCGTTGTCCCCATAGACTTGTATGAGCGGCGGATTGTGACTGATGATGCTGCGTTGCACCCTCTGCCCAACTGATCAGTCATGGAACGACTGACTGCCGGGTGGGAGGAACGCAGCATGTAACGTTTTTTGAGCAGCGCGATCCGTAGGATTTCGCTGCGCATGCGCTCTCTGGCTCCCTGCACCCGTAACCTGGATACACATCGGGTAGCCAAGCAATGCGCTTTGGTTAGTTACCCGATATTTACACTGGTTACATGTGCAGGGAGCCAGCGCTAAGCGGTGTATGCTGGTAACCAAGGTAAATATCGGGTAACCAAGCAAAAAGTGCTTTGCTTATACCCGATATTTACCCTGGCTGTGCAGGGAGCCTGACACTTCCCCACTCGGCTCCGCCCCCTTCCGCACTCAGCATGTACTCACACACTCACACACTCACACACACACACACACACACTCACACACTCACCTGTCCCCAGCCCTGCAGTCCCCGCGGCACTGACTTCCTCAGTGCCACGGCCCCACTCGGCTTCACCCACCCCGAACTCCTCCCCCTCACGCTCCGCCCCCCGCACACAACGGAGTCCGACAAAGAATTCTGTTCTTTGTCATCCGTTGTACAGCGCATCGGTCACATGCGTCAAGCGACGCATGTGACTGATGCAAAACAATGGAAATGTGAACTTAGCCTTATCTGACGATATGTCATCGGGGTCACGGTTTCCGTGAAGCACTTCCATCATCGTTAGCGATGTTGTTGCGTGTGACACCTACGAGCGACTCTGAACGATCACAAATAGGATGAAAATCGTGGATCATTGACACGTCGCTCAGTTTCAAAATATTGTTCATCGTTTGGCACGCAGCAGACATATTGGTACGTTTGACACCCTGCCAAGACAAACAACATCCACACGACCGCCTTGGTCAAACAATATATCGCTGATCGCTGTTGCGTCGTTGGTGAGATGTGTACGTGTGACCGCTAATAAACGACCTATGTGAGATCTCGGCAAATCGTAACTACGATCTGGGCATGTCACATCGCTACTGAGATTGTCAGATAAATCATAGTGTGTAACGCCGCCTTTACTCCTATGATTTCAGGAAATTCACATTAGCCACATAATGAACAGACTGCCTTCCTATGTTTTGTATTGAAGCATCTAATGTGCGTGTGCAAAGGTCACTGTGATGGGAAGGGAAGCTGGTAATTTTAATTCTTTATTAGCAGGTTCCTATCCACCCATAAATTGTAGGTTTTATATTCAGTTTGCACCTGTTCACATCAGAAACATAGGATGTGCCATCAGTCTTTTTCTTAGATAACAGGGTTATGGCTTCTGATTGAGCACTCCTGCACTTCAGCTTCAGCCGATTTTAATTCTCCATTTGCAGGTTTCTGTTCACCCATAAATTGCAGGTTTTTTAACCCAAAGAGAAGCATTAGTTTGATATGGACCCAAAAATAAGAGGTCGCCTTGGCGCTGGCTGTTGGACTCACATAAAACTGGCCATTTTTGTGTACTAAGTATCTAAGTTTTTACATGTTTTCCATAGCAGTAATGCATTTCTATATTCACATATTCATTGTTCCACATATATTAGCACTACAGAGTGCAACTGTCTCTTTTTGTTACAAGTAAAATATATCTTTGTACCATGTTAACCAGTAGATAGAACTTTTGTTTCCCTTTTTGTTACTATGTTTTATATTCAGTTTGCACTTGTTCACATTAGAAAGATAAGATGTGTCATCAGTCTTTTTCTTAGATTGCAGGGTTATGACTTCTGATTGAGCACTCCTGCTCTTCAGCCTCAGGTGATTTTAATTCTCCATTTGCAGGTTCCTGTCTGCCCATAACAAAAAGGTTCCTGTCCTCAGTTTTTAACCCAAAGAGAAGCATTAGTTTGATACGGACCGAACAATAAGAGGTCACCTTGGCGTTGGCTGTTGGGCTCACATAAAAATGGCCATTTTTATATGCTAAGAATCTTGATTTTTCAATGTTTTTCATAGCAGTATTGCATGTCTATATTCCCATGTTCATTGTTCCACATATATTAGCACTACAGAGTGCAACTGACTCTTTTTGTTGGGAAGGGTAAGTAGGGTCATCTTATATGAGGCAGATTGTCCCCAAAATTTCAAATTGGTAATCTGGATCACTGGAGCTATTGTGTTAGTTTAGGCTGAGTTTACAAATCATCCATTAGAACAGATCCTGCAGAGATCTATTAGGAAAAAAGTTCTGCAAACACAACTTTTTGTCCATTATTAAATAACTGATGTCTTCATTTTCTTAATATCGTAGTCTATGGAAGACATATCGATTAATGGATGACTATTTGGTCATCCATTATTCTTGGGTTTGTAACGGATCTGTTTTTTTCTTACAAAAAATAAGCTAACTGGTAATTCATTAACGGATCTCTCCATAGACTCCAGTGTAACAAAAAAGGAATCATTTTTTCAATGGATCTCTGCAGGATCCGTTCTAACGGATGATTACAGGACATGTGAACTCAGCCTTACAGGGAATGTGTCCATGTCCCCCTGGACCCGCATGCTGCCCATCGGCGCCTCTATCGCCCACAATATATCCAGTGTACGGCACTTGGCCTTGCATGGTAACCGTGCACTCTGCTCCGTTTCAGTAATTAAATTTCCCTGTTTTGATTTCTCCGTGTCTAGGACAGTGCATGAAATTTGTGTTTGAAAAAAGACAAATGCGATTTGATGCAGTTTTGCACATTTGCCTGAACGGACTTCCAAAGTTAGATATTAAACTAGCGGTGTTTAACCATTACATGATTGGAGCCTATAGAGACACTCTGGAAATAATCATTGTTTGCAAAGCTGCATTATAAATATTTTTTTTAATTTGGTAAGCTTTAGTTGCTTTCACATTAGCAAATAGGTTTTGATTGAACCCTATGGCATCAGGGTCAACAGAACTTAAAGGGAATCTGTCAGCTATGTAAGCTAAAGCCAGCATGCTGCAGAGGTTAAAAAATAAAAAAATCAACTAGGCTCTGTGCACTTGCTGTGCTGTTGTTTTACATA
Organism: Anomaloglossus baeobatrachus; assembly: GCF_048569485.1. Lineage (NCBI taxonomy): Eukaryota > Metazoa > Chordata > Amphibia > Anura > Aromobatidae > Anomaloglossus > Anomaloglossus baeobatrachus. The sequence continues at coordinate 605,070,191 of NC_134356.1, read as the reverse complement.
AACTAAATGTGATGACGAGAACCTGGGTGTAATAAGACACCAAACCACTAGGCACACTAGTGGAGTGGATCTGCCGGGTTTGTACACTAGGTGTCGCTAGACACATCTAGTGAAGGGCAGTCAAACAAGCCAGGGGTCAAAAGCCAGGAGATAACGTAAATGACAAAAGGAGCGAGCAGAGCCAGAGTCAGGGGACGAGTCGGGGTCAGTAAACAGAGAGGTCACTTAAGGTACCTTCACACTAAGCGATGCAGCAGCGATCCTACCAGCGATCTGACCTGGTCAGGATCGCTGCTGCATCGCTACATGGTCGCTGGTGAGCTGTCAAACAGGCAGATCTCACCAGCGACCAGTGACCAGCCCTCAGCCAGCAGCGACGTGCAAGCGACGCTGCGCTTGCACGGAGCCGCCGTCTGGAAGCTGCGGAGACTGGTAACTAAGGTAAACATCGGGTATGGTTACCCGATGTTTACATTAGTTACCGGCGCACACCGCTTAGCTGTGTGTGCAGGGAGCCGCGCACACTGAGCGCTGGCTCCTTGCTCTCCTAGCTACAGTACACATCGGGTTAATTAACCCGATGTGTAATGCAGCTACATGTGCAGAGAGCAGGGAGCCGCGCACACTGCTTAGCGCTGGCTCCTTGCTCTCCTAGCTGCTGTACACATTGGGTTAATTAACCCGATGTGTACAGCAGCTACATGTGCAGAGAGCCGGAGCCGGCAGCACAGGCAGCGTGAGAGCTGCAGAGGCTGGTAACTAAGGTAAATATCGGGTAACCACCTTGGTTACCCGATGTTTATCTTGGTTACAAGCTTACCTCAGCTGTCAGACGCCGGCTCCTGCTCCCTTCATTTGTCGCTCTCCTCGCTGTCACACACAGCGATCTGTGTGTCACAGTGGGAGAGCGCCTTTGAAGAAAATGGCCTGGACCATTCTGCAACGACCGGCGACCTCACAGCAGGGGCCTGATCGCTGGTAGGTGTCACACATAACGAGATCGCTAACGGGATCGCTACTGCGTCACCAAACGGTGACTCAGCTGCGATCTCGCTAGCGATCTCGTTATGTGTGACGGTACCTTTAAGTACAAGGGAACGAGCAGAGCAGGAGTCAGGGGACGAGTCGGGGTCGGTAAACAGAGAGGTCATGTAAGTACTGTAAAAGGGAGCGAGCAAAGCTGGAGTCTGGGAACAAGCCAAGGTCAGGGAGTCTGAGAATCAAGTCAGTAGGTAAGGAGACTGGAGGGGAACAGCGGAACAAGATCAAGTCAGACACATAAGGGAATCAGAGATGTGCACTGAAAAACAGGAACTATCACTGGAGGCGTTCCGGGTGAAACAGCTCCCAGATAAAGCGAAGCAATCACCCGGAATGAGGCTCCAAAGAACAGACCCCTCCCATATCACACAGGACTCAACCGGGAACAAGGGAAAAATATGAGGCCCAGCATAGGCTCTGCAGGAGAGCAGAGGACCGCTGCAGGATCATGACACAAAAGGCTTTATCACTGGGTGATTATTATTGCTATGGCTAGCTGGCAGGTGCGGAGAAGTCTGGCACGTATCCTCCTGTGATTGACACCTGACTGTCAATCTCTTTGGAAAGCCTAGTGTGGGTGAGGACAGCTCACTGGGCTCAGCTACATGACTAAAGCTAAAATTTCAAATTGTATCCGAACAGCTGCAGCCAGTAATCTAAGTGATACATCGTTGGGTTTGGAATCTCTTTGCCTACATCATGTTGCTCCCATATGAGGTAGCAAAAGCCTGCTGACTGATTCCCTGTAAAGGAGGTGTCCAGGGCTTGGTTATCAATGACCTTAGTATAGGTCATCAATATCAGATCAATGTCTCACAGTTGCCAAAATTGCAGTGTATGGGGCTGCAACATCAGAGCTCCAGGCACCATTTAGTGGCTGTTCATGGGTACTTCCCTTTGTACTGAAATAAATGGACGTTCTTGAGAATTGCCACTCAATAGTTTACAGACCTGGTGCTCTGGACTGAAAACTTACAGTGACCATGGGACCTAAGTACAGCTGATGGTGGAGGTGCGTATATGATATTGATGACCTGTCCTAATAACAGATCACTAATAGCTTATTCGCAAACACAACCTTTATTGATACAAAAAGTTGGAAAATAACAAAAAAAGCAAAAAAGTTTACCTTGGTTGTTTCTATCTATTTCTACTCTAAACATTCTTCATGCTAGAATCCTGTTGTGACCTATTTCTATTCTTCCAGCAGATGGTCTTGTTACAATGTACAGCACAGGTAAGAGTAATCAGCCTAGAGCCCAGGAGAGGCGAGATTTGTGCTGCTGCACAGGGGACTGCTTACGCTGGTACATTACTGCACTGTGACAGTCACATCCAGTTTAAACACTCTACAAAAACTACAATCCCTGTGTCCTGCCTAGTGCTGGGCTAAGGAGTAGCCGGATGACTACTATCTTTGGGGTTTCTTAAATCACAGATATGTAAATTAGTTTTCCTTGAGATACTGGGGTAGTTACCCCTTTAGTTAATGTTCGTCTCAATAAAAAAAAAAAAATCTCACATTGTAAATAACTAAGAAATTCATCCAAACTACAGTCTCTTCCAATGGCTCTGGCATATGTAAAATTCCTTGGTTATGATTCACAGCTCTATATTGGATCGGATATTGATTTACAGGATAGCTAGTTACCAATAGACAGCATCAGATCTAGAGGTTTATACCTTTTTGAGGACAGCTAATTTGCATATCCTTATCCTAGGGAGCACTGCTTGATTCCTACATTAGTTGATGGTCACCTTCATGAAAAAACAGTACCCCTGAGAGCTTAAAAGGGTTGTTTCATTTCAGTTAAATTTCACCTTTGAGCACATTTTGCTTCCCGGGTCCAACCACAAGACTCTGCTGCTGCTCCCGGTGTTTGGCAATGGCTCTGATGCTGACAAAGATGTGGTTCTACACTACTTAGTTTTCATAGGCACATCAATATTATGTTGAGAAACAAATACCGTGTGTATACAATGTTTCTCCCAAATACCGTGTGTTGCCAATATTGCAGTCCACTCATCCCCTCCGCATGACCTCTGATGTCCGGTGATGTCATGTCAAGTTCCAGTTGACCTGACATCTCCGCAGCCGGCCCCAGTCGCCGTGAGTCACTGGGTTGTGGGCATCCTTTCACCGCTCATCACAGCCCAGCATCATTCCTGCTTGCGGCGCTCTCCAGTCAAGCAGGGAAAAGGGAGATGCTGGGCTGTGATGCTGGCCTACGATGAACGATGAAATGGTGAAACGCTCATATCCTTCACGTTACCCCCCGGGCTCTGTGACGTCTGATGTCTGGTGATATCAAGTTAACTTCTGGCCCCAGTCCTCCTGAGTGACTGGGCTGTGTCTGGTGTTTCACCACTTATCACAACCCAGTGTCACACCCCAGCCTCTCCCTGCTCCCTCCTTCACTGCAGGAGCAATGCTGGACTGTGACGCTGGGCTGTGATGAGCAGTGAAACTCCGCCCACAGCCCAGTGACTCACGGAGACTGGAGCCACCTCGATGATGTCAGGTTAACTGGAAGTTGATGTGACATCACCGGAGATCGTAGGTCACGGAGCCCGGGGGTCACGCAAAGAGGGTGAGAGGACCGCAGTAGCTCACAGGCACTATTGGCAACACAAGGCATTTGAGAGAATCCTTGTTTCTCAACCTACTATCAAAGTGCCTATGAATACTAAGTAGTGAACCACCCCTCTAATGGTTCTGAGCGGTATGACCTGTCTACACTAGTAGAGCCACTGAGCTCACTGATTGGCTGCCATGCTGTTGATGTGATGTCAGTGTCACAGCCAATATCAGTCACCCTTAGAAGCAGCCGGTGGACCCACAGAAGATGAGTACAGTGCAGTTTGTTCTTTTTTAGAGCAGACTACAGTCATAGACAAAATTTCCCTGAAATGGGTCAACTCCTTTAAAGGGTTATTCCTATCTTTAGAAGTTCTCACTTATCTATATAGGCGGTTTGACTGTTTGGGCTGTCACCAAGTCCAAGAATGGTGGACTTCCATACATAGCCAGATACAGCGCTCATGTCTTTTCCAGCAGTCCCATAGAGAATGAGTGGAATGGTGGAACACATGTCCGGCCACAGCTCCATTCAGAAGAACCTCTGCAGATGCACAATTTTAGGACTTTAAGGAGGGCATCCATCTCGGTCTCGGGACTGGTGGAGGTCCCACTGGTTAGACCCCAACTGATCTGCAGGTTATCACCTATCATAGAGATTAGTGATAGAATAAGCCATTAAATCTTTGAACCACACACCACATCCCTTCCACATCACCAACCAGCAGTGAAATATCGGACACGTCCAGGTACTTGCCTGCAGCCGGAGAAGAAACGCTATATTATACAACTTCTATACATATTCCACACAACTGCAGGTAAAATAAGTGCTTTAGTAAAGTGTATGCACCAATATCCGAGGCCGGGGCGACTCCCAAATCAGCTGGAGTTCAGCAACATCCCAGCCTGTACCTGAATCACATAAGTATGCAGAGAATTTACTTTCCTTCAGGACAAATATGGCTTCCTCCCACTGGTTCCCCCTCAGATTTATGTATATTCATGCAGATTGATGGGCACAGGTCTGTGGGTGACCTACCCACAGGGCAGATCCGAGTAAAGCGAACGCTCACAACACTGTTTTTTTAATAAATGTATAAATAATGCATTGTTAAACTGGGGAAAACAAAAGCAAGCATTTCCATCGGATTAATCTAACCGGCTCCGCATTCATCTTATTAATAATGCTGTGTATTGGATGTAACGGGGGCTGCCAAGAAATTCTGCAAAGTCTGCCTGATGGTTAACACTTTACCTTCCCACCTTGGGTTGTACTTGAAATCTTGGCATTCAGCCCCTACAGAAAACCCGCTGCAATGTAAAATGCGGGACTGACTGCAGATACATACATTCATGGACATGTTATCTGTACGAATGGGGAGTGTGCGAGATGTTGTGAGATAGTGGGTTGTTGGCCAGAAGCACCAGAATCTATCAATCTATCCATCCATCCATCCATTTATCTATCTATCTACCCATCTATCTACTCATCTATCTATCCATCCATCCATCCATCTATCTATCCATCCATCTATTCTTCTATCTATCCATCCATCCATCCATCCATCCATCCATCCATCTATCAATCCCTCCATCTATCTATCTATCTATCTATCTATCTATCTATCTATCTATCCATCCATTTATCCATCCATCTATCTACCCATCTATCTACTCATCTATCTATCTATCCATCCATCTATTCATCCATCCATCTATCCATCCATCTATCCCTCCATCTATCTATCTACTGTATCTATCCATCCATTTATCCATCCATCCATCCATCTACTCATCTATCTATCTATCCATCCATCCATCCATCCATCCATCCATCCATCCATCCATCCATCCATCCATCCATCCATCCATCCATCCTTCCATCCATCCATCCATCCATCCATCCATCCATCCCTCCATCCATCCCTCCATCCATCCCTCCATCCATCCCTCCATCCATCCATCCATCCATCCATCCCTCCATCCATCCATCCATCCATCCCTCCATCTATCTATCTACTGTATCTATCCATCCATTTATCCATCCATCCATCCATCTACCCATCTATCTATCTATCTATCTATCTATCTATCCATCCATCCATCCATCCATCCATCCATCCTTCCATCCATCTATCCATCCATCCCTCCATCCATCCCTCCATCCATCCCTCCATCCCTCCCTCCATCCCTCCCTCCATCCCTCCATCCACCAATCTATCTATCTATTCATTTATCCATCCATCTATCTATCTACCCATCTATCTACTCATCTATCTACTCATCTATCTATCTATCCATCCATCCCTCCCTCCCCCCTCCATCCATCCATCCATCCATCCATCCATCCATCCATCTATCCATCCATCTATCCATCCATCCATCCTTCCATCCATCTATCCATCCATCCCTCCATCCATCCCTCCATCCCTCCATTCCTCCATCCATCCATCCATCCATCCACCAATCTATCTATCTATTATCTATCCATCCATCCATCTATCCATCCATCTATCCATCCATTTATCCATCCATCCATCTATCTACCATCAATCCATTCATCTATCTACCCATCTATCTACTCATCTATCCATTCATCTATCTACCCATCTATCTACTCATCTATCCATTCATCTATCTATCTACCCATCTATCTACTCATCTATCTGCTCATCTATCTATCTATCTATTTATCTATCTATCTATCTAGCCATCCATCCATCCATTATCTCAGTATGGGCATTTCTTGTGTATAACTGCTGAATAGATATTTCATTGCAACAAAATACCATAAATATTCATTATCCCCTGCATTACTTCACTTTGTATATTTCGGAATTGTCTATAGATGACACAAGCCTTAATTACTTGCTGATAGCTGATAGAATGACAAACCACATAGCAGTATGGCCCCCGGAGAGGAGGCGATGTGGTTTGATCACTTTCTGCATTGAGTAGCCATAGGATGACACCCGGCACTGGAAACATTGTAGAGACACAATATCTATTTATAGAGCCAGGGCCAGGAGCTTGGAGAGATACTCCAGCCACAGGCCTCGGAGCTGATATTCCCCCATCACAAGCCGTGACCCCGGCATTGATCTTATTCTTCACCTCCTCTCTCTGACAGTCGCTTCTCCTCGAAGCTTCACTCACTGAACTATTCTGATACACTCATTAATACAGGGTAGAAAGTAACATAAGAGATAAGGACTTTCTAAAATGAGAACAGCATCAAGGAGCAGCTGCCGATAACAATGCACTGGATACAATTGTCCTTATTTAAGAGTTGGGGTCTGGTACTGACAACTGATGTGTGCGCCTCGGAGGAGCATACGTAAGTCTCTGGACCATAGACATTATTCTAGGACTACTATTTTACAAGGGCACGATAGCACTGGCAGATAAGTGGGGGGATTAGACATATGGTAGTGTCTTCTACCAGAGCCTAAATGGCAATAGAGGCACTGGACCCTCCTCTCCAGGAACAAAGGGGTGGATGGCTACATGAACAAGCACCAAGATGTCCTACTTTAGCTATTGTCTCCGTGTGGAATATGTTCATTGGGGTCTGTCATCAGATTTCACCCCATAAATTCTAGTTAGTATAAACATTGGTCACGGACTAATGTGTTTCATGCTGATTCAACTTTCAGTAAAGTTACCCAAATTATCACTGATGACCCCATATTTTTCGTTTTATAAGACATACCTCATATTTTGAGGACAAAAAGGTAAAAAAAGAAAAATGGAGTCCGTCTTATAAACTAGTGTTGTTTTACAGGTGGGGGGGGCGGCAGTGGTGGTGGAGCAAGATCACAGGCGGCATTGGTGGTGCTGGAGTAGGGGAATGCTGCAGGCTGTGTGGCGGGTGTCCCAGATGCTCTGTCAGCATTGCGGGCTTCAAAGAAATGGCGCCCGGAGTCGGCGTGTGTGCAGATTGAGCTATCGGCTCAATGATAAGCTGAGATCTTATCTGCGTGTGCTCCACCTCCGGGCACCATCTTCCTTAAGTCCGCTACCAGGAGATCAAAGAACCAGAGGCAGTGCATGCGCAGATGATAATTTGAGCCGAGAGCTCCATTTACGCACGTACCGACTACGGGTGCCATTATTTGAAGCCCACAGCACTGACAGAGCATCTGGGACTCCCACCGCACCTCCCTAATCCACACAGCCAGCACAGCCCCCCGCAGCCAGCACAGCCCCCACAGCCAGCACAGCCCCCGCAGCCAGCACAGCCCCCGCAACTAGCACAGCCCCCGCAGCCAGCACAGCCCCCACAGCCAGCACAGCCTCTGCAGCCAGCACAGCCCCCGCAGCCAGCACAGCCCCCGCAGCCAGCACAGCCTCGGCAGCCACCACAGCCCCCGCAGCCAGCACAGCCTCTGCAGCCAGCACAGCCTCTGCAGCCAGCACAACCCTTGCAGCCAGCACAGCCCCTGCAGCCAGCACAGCCCCCGCAGCCAGCACAGCCTCTGCAGCCAGCACAGCCCCCGCAGCCAGCACAGCCTCTGCAGCCAACCAAGTGCCCCCAGCCAGCAAAGCGCCCATTCTCCACCTCTTGTTAAGCTATATTCGGATTATAAGACGCATCCCTCATTTTCCTATCAAATTTTTGGGAGGAAAAATGCATCTTATAATTAAAAAAAAAGCAGTATATCACTTATCATAATAATTTTTTACAGTTTTCCAATGTTTCCATATAAAAGAAATTATCTGTCCGTAATATTTTGGTAAGCCGTCCAGATAAAATAAAAAGTCAGGTTGGCAATCCTGCTTATGACACAGTTATTACCAATATTGTTTAAAGGGAATCTGTCAATTCTCCCAACATGCCTGGTTTAGGAAACCATTGTCCTTACAATATCAATTTCATCTTTTCGGTGAACTATTCATTATACTGTCCCTCTTTTATCCTTCCTGTCAATCGTTGAGAAAACGGACTACTGATTGTTACCAGTCACCTTGTGAAATGGGCGTGTCCCTGCACAGGGATGCTGTCAGCAGTGATTGGACAATGTCAGGCAGTGCAGGGACACGCCCCCAGCTGTTATCAGTGGTGAGTCATACATTTCTAGGAAGAACAATAGAGGCACACCAAAGTTACAAAAAAAGATGCCTCATGTAACATGAGTCATCATCCAAAACTTGTGACTTATTTCAGTGTCTAGTTGATAACCACCCCTTTAAGAAGTATCATGTAAGTGACTATTTGTATAACAAAAAGCAACCTACGGTATCTGCTACAACCTTGTGTTCATGGAAAGCAGCATGTCTCTGCCTTACCACCAGCTGCTCTGCTATTAGGATCGTAAATCGCTGCCAGCTTTCGTGGCGCCATGGGATTGCTGCAAGATGGGCTAAAATGCCATGACCTATTTAAGACATATACAAAAGTTCAAAAAAAGTTGAAAACCTGTATATAAAAAAAAAGCAAATACAAAATTGTTCACAAAGGGTTAATAAAACTTAATAAAAAGGTTATAAATAATTAAAAATAAAAAAGTAATAAATAAAATTTGGAAAAGATGAAGCTTGTGCAATGATCCATGACAGGCAATAAAAATGTGTTGCCTATAAAAAAATAAAAAATAGTGTGTGACTGACACCCAGTTGATAGAAATCAGCGCTGCTTATAATAATAAAAAAAGGCTCTATGGAGTACAGAGATATCAGGTGCTGAGCCAGGATACCGTGAGACTACTGAGCTGCGTACAGGGTGAAACCGCAAAATCAATGCCACCTCAAAGATTTCAATTACATATTAAGCTCTGCTATATCTCTTCGGTACTGCCCTTGGCTTGTTACTGTGGATCACTGCTATCGATCACACATATCGGACCAGAGATAGCATGAGCACGGACAGAGAGGTGCGAAACCTGTTTACGAGCAGGCCTAAAAAGGCCTTAAAGGGGTGGTTCACTACTCTGCAATAGTGGCCACATCTCTGTAAAACTGATAGGGAAGGCTTTTTCTAAATACCTTGTTCAGCCAATTCTGCCTAAGAACGGTGATGTTGGGGTCCTCTCATCCCCATGAAGTGACCCTTCAGACTCCGTGAAATCTGAGACCCGGTGATGTCACGTTAACTTCCAGTTGACTCAACATCCCCGAGCCCGGCCCCAGTCTTCCTAAGTGACTGGGCTGTGGGCGGAATTTTATCCTCACAGCCCAGCATCTCGCGTGCACTCTCCTTCAAAGCAGTGCGTTGCAAGCAGGAGCAATGCTGGGCTGCGATGAGCGGTGAAAAACCACCCACAGCCCAGTCACTCAGGAAGACTAGGGCCAGCCTCTGTGATGTTGGGTCAACTGGAAGCTGATGTGACATCACTGAAATTCAGAGACCACAGAGTCTGCGGGTCACTTTATGGGGATGAACAGACCGCAATAGTCAGCTGACATCAATCCCAAAATTATTTCACCGGTTGCCAATGCACCAGGGCAATCAGGAAGAGTAAAGCACCAGAACTAGTGCATCTAATGGATGCACCACTTCTGGGGTGACTGTGGGCTACTAATTTTAGGCTGGGAAGGGCCAAATAGCCATGGGCCCTGCCAACCTGATAATATCAACCCCCAGCTGTCTGCTTTACCTTGGCTGGTTATCAAAAATAGGGGTTACCCCATGCCATTTTTTTTACAGTCAGGGCCAGAAATATTTGGACAGTGACACAAGTTTTGTTATTTTAGCTGTTTACAAAAACATGTTCAGAAATACAATTATATATATAATATGGGCTGAAAGTGCACACTCCCAGCTGCAATATGAGAGTTTTCACATCCAAATCGGAGAAAGGGTTTAGGAATCATAGCTCTGTAATGCATAGCCTCCTCTTTTTCAAGGGACCAAAAGTAATTGGACAAGGGACTCTAAGGGCTGCAATTAACTCTGAAGGCGTCTCCCTCGTTAACCTGTAATCAATGAAGTAGTTAAAAGGTCTGGGGTTGATTACAGGTGTGTGGTTTTGCATTTGGAAGCTGTTGCTGTGACCAGACAACATGCGGTCTAAGGAACTCTCAATTGAGGTGAAGCAAAACATCCTGAGGCTGAAAAAAAAGAAAAAATCCATCAGAGAGATAGCAGACATGCTTGGAGTAGCAAAATCAACAGTCGGGTACATTCCGAGAAAAAAGGAATTGACTGGTGAGCTTGGGAACTCAAAAAGGCCTGGGCGTCCACGGATGACAACAGTGGTGGATGATCGCCGCATACTTTCTTTGGTGAAGAAGAACCCGTTCACAACATCAACTGAAGTCCAGAACACTCTCAGTGAAGTAGGTGTATCTGTCTCTAAGTCAACAGTAAAGAGAAGACTCCATGAAAGTAAATACAAAGGGTTCACATCTAGATGCAAACCATTCATCAATTCCAAAAATAGACAGGCCAGAGTTAAATTTGCTGAAAAACACCTCATGAAGCCAGCTCAGTTCTGGAAAAGTATTCTATGGACAGATGAGACCAAGATCAACCTGTACCAGAATGATGGGAAGAAAAAAGTTTGGAGAAGAAAGGGAACGGCACATGATCCAAGGCACACCACATCCTCTGTAAAACATGGTGGAGGCAACGTGATGGCATGGGCATGCATGGCTTTCAATGGCACTGGGTCACTTGTGTTTATTGATGACATAACAGCAGACAAGAGTAGCCGGATGAATTCTGAAGTGTACTGGGATATACTTTCAGCCCAGATTCAGCCAAATGCCACAAAGTTGATCGGACGGCGCTTCATAGTATAGATGGACAATGACTCCAAGCATACAGCCAAAGCTACCCAGGAGTTCATGAGTGCAAAAAAGTGGAACATTCTGCAATGGCCAAGTCAATCACCAGATCTTAACCCAATTGAGCATGCATTTCACTTGCTCAAATCCAGACTTAAGACGGAAAGACCCACAAACAAGCAAGACCTGAAGGCTGCGGCTGTAAAGGCCTGGCAAAGCATTAAGAAGGAGGAAACCCAGCGTTTGGTGATGTCCATGGGTTCCAGACTTAAGGCAGTGATTGCCTCCAAAGGATTCGCAACAAAATATTGAAACTAAAAATATTTTGTTTGGGTTTGGTTTATTTGTCCAATTACTTTTGACCTCCTAAAATGTGGAGTGTTTGTAAAGAAATGTGTACAATTCCTACAATTTCTATCAGATATTTTTGTTCAAACCTTCAAATTAAACGTTACAATCTGCACTTGAATTCTGTTGTAGAGGTTTCATTTCAAATCCAATGTGGTGGCATGCAGAGCCCAACTCGCGAAAATTGTGTCACTGTCCAAATATTTCTGGACCTAACTGTAAATTATATAAATAAATTAAAATAAAACATTGTGGGATCCCTTCTGTTTTTGATAACCAGCCAAGGTAAAGCAGACAGCTGTCTGCTTTACCTGCACTGTTTCTCAAAAATAGGAGGGTTTTTAAGCATTTTTTTAAATTGATTCCATATCTACATGTTTGCAGGGCAATTACCCCCCCTGTTGCTTCCTTTTGCAGCCCTTGTAGCCCTACTATGACCATTTTACAGCCATTTTACAGCACAGAAGTTTGCATCTCCATTGACTTATATGGGGCTCAGGGTCTGGGGTCAAATCCGGGTCCTGACCGAACGTTTGATTAAAGTCAGGCCGAATCTGTTATGCCCGAATTTCCACGAATCCGGTCATCTATAGTTGGAACTGATACTTGGGGATCCTAGCAGCAGGACGCCCTGTGATCAGCATATGTTCATGTAAGCTATCCAACAAAACAGGTCCTAAGCAGACAACCAATATTTTGATCCTCTTCTACAAAGTACGCCTCTTTATGCCTCTTTATAGGCAGGGCCTATTAACATCTTTTATATGATCACATCAAGTAATGCAATATAGAAATGGTCAGTGCAAAATCAGTAGATTATTATTATTTTTTAGGTCGGAGTGATGCTGCCGGGATTGCTTTGTAGCTATTTTTCAAGATCATGCAGGTTTTCAATTAATCAAAGTCATTTTGGCTAGGCGGCAAAAATCAATGTGTCTGCAAGGATACAGTGAACGAGGAGCAGAGGAGGGGGGAGATTATGAAACAGAAAGTCATAGGAGATATGTGAGCTGACACGGAGTACAGAAGAGAGGATAAATATGATGTATGGTACCATACCGTATGAGGTAGACCATCTCCAAGATCCTACAGTCACAAGCAGCCTTTTTTTAGTGTTCCTCAAGCATTTCTTAAAAAGGTCAGAGACTGAAATTCAGACTGCAAAACTCCAGACACGCGTAGAGCCGGCAGTGGTTGGCAACTTATCGACTAGGAAATAAATAAGTCTTAATGGCTGAGACACTCTCATATATTATCAAGGCTACAACCCCCTTTAAGATATACTGTTGGAACTCACTGACCAAGGAGCCGGTGACTAGAAATTAAATAGGAAGCTTAAGATGTATGTTTCGAGCCAAATCCGAAAAGTCCTCTAAGCTAATACATTAGCGAGTAACACAACAGCCATTGAAGCATGAAAGCGCTTTACGAAGATATAGGGACTGACTCACGGAAGACACATTTAAATCACTGATGGAATTGTGAACAAGTCTAGAAAAACGGGGGCAAGTATTGAGTAAAATTTCCGAATGTCAGCATGGCCGGCCAGGGAGACTTTCTAAGCCGAGGAGATGCTTAAAGGTGATGGAAAAGAGATAAATGTGTATTTCTGTCCTTCATTCGTCACCTTGATGTGAGCATCTCCTATCTGCTTGACTTTCATGAGTCTTGATGAACAGACCCTTGATGCCTAGGCGAGGAGATAAAGCTCCTGTTATGAGGAAACCTGAAGATAAGAATCACCAACCATCACCTTCCATCCTTTATTCCTTCCTACAAAACCCATGTGATCTATATATCAAAATTAGGAAGCGACTTCATCTTTAATTCCACCGTTCCAGACTCATTCACTTTGGAAAAAAGCAAAGTGAAGAGTTTATTAAGGAGCGCTTTTGATTTTTTTAAGTGGTTTTTGGAAGGAGAACACCTACATAAGCAAATTTTCCATATTCAATTTCTCAATGGGAAGCCTCTTTCATGGCTCCGTCTAGTGCACCTGACAACACGAATATACATTTCCCGATTCAATAGTGTATTAATTGTATAATATCATGGCAGAAATGCTCACTGGGTAGTTGGTTTACTACTTCTCCTGCCCTTAGTAAAGTGACTGGCATCAAAATACTTAGGAGATGGTCGAGATTCATTTTGAAACATTTTGGTAACCTTTGTTTTGCAGCTTTATATAGAGAAGGAAAATGAGGCAACCCGAGGCTTGTCACTTTATTTACCCTTCCCCAAGACTATTATCCAAAAATAAAGACTAGCAAACTCTTATCTTGGATGTGGTATCTTGCGGGGCTTAAAGGGAACCTGTCACCAGATTTCGGGTCTATAAGCTGCAGCCACCACCAGTGAGCTCTTATATACAACATTCTAACATGCTGCATATAAGAGCCTAGGCCACTGTGTAGAATGTAAAAATCACTTTAAAATACTCACCTAAGGGGCAGTGCGGTGCAGACCAGTGGGATGGGTGTCTCCGTTCTCCGGGTCCGGCGCCTACTCTTTCGGACATTTTTGTCTTCCTTCTTCTGAAGCCAGGGTACATGACGCGTCCTACGTCATGCACATGCGCCGGCATTGAGGTCCTGCTCAGGCGCATTACAATATTTTGATCTGCCCTGCAAGCCTGTGCATTGTGGTCATTATTTCACGGACAAAATATCCAAACACCCGTGATACTCAGCCGAGCACCACATCTAGCTGAGCACCCTGCTGCTCTATTGAGTAACGAGCAGTGCTGAGCATGCTCGATAAGACTGTGTCTATGACCCCAAACCATTCCTCCCCCTCGCATGTACTTTATGGATATTGGTCACAGCTTTACTCAAAACTTAATGAAAAACACACTTGTAAATGTAACGGGGGCAGGGGGCGCCTCAGGGGGTGTAGTCGGGTCCCCTCGCCTTGTGGGCCGCAGGCTGAACCCCGGCCCGGCCGTTACTTGCAAAACAGGTGTGTTGTTGGGGCAGAGTGTGGATGTATGGGGCACATACATGTCAGTATTCTTTCTGTGCTCTTCAGCTCCCTTTTCACACACAGGAAAGAGGCAGTTACAGACAGCAGGTAAACTAAACACCAATTTATTGTATAGAGCTTCCATCTTTTTGTTTGCAGCAGGTTTACTTTAGTACGTTACAAGTTACAGGTCCTTTTCTACAAAAACGGTTTCCTTTTTCTCTACGGGCACTTTCCTTTGCCTGCAGGGGACATACGTTAACCCCCTAGTAGCTGCGCTCTAACCCGGATTTACTGTAGGGCAGATCCAGCACACACTACCGGCTCGGGATAAGTTCTCACCTCTCCACTTCTTTGTCAGGGCACTAACCTTCGCCTGCAGGGGCCACTTGTTATCCCCCTGATAGCTGCACTCCACTCTAGTACACACCACCGGCTCCGGACTAGTCCCAACTCTTCCACCGTTTCTCATGGGTTTCCTCTGCTTTCTAGCCAAGAGTACTCACTCAGGCTGACTGCCTCGTCTCACTCCCACACTCTGCCCCGTCACCTCAGACCGAGCTTGCTCGCCTCTCACATCTCACTGCACACTGGACTCTGCATTCAGAACCCTTCCTTCCCCACCTAGGCTGCCCTGCCCCTTCCTTCCCTGCCACTGTTACCAGGGGAACCACTGCTCTACACTGGCACCTAGTGGGGAAACAGTTTATGACAGGTAACATTTTACCATCAACATTTACAATTTGCCACCATACTACTGTGGCGTCTTCAGGGGGGGAAAAACCGCTCCTTCACTACCAGGGGTCCGACTACCCCTTACATAAACAAGCAACCAGATCTCCATGATAAGAAGGGACAACAAGGCTCAAAAGGACGGCGTGGAACTCCGCTCCCTCACCAGTCTCCAGTTTTTTCTTACGCTGCTTTAACTTCAATTGCATAAATACAATAACTGTTAACAGATAAGACATAAGTAGGAGTATCACATAGTGTTCACGAACATTTACAAAGGGAGGGAGGGAGGGTGGGAAACCATGCCCCCAGATCCAAAATACCATGGGGGGAAGAAGACGTCCTAGAGATGTAAGGGCTATACATATGGGCATAAACCAGACCCCTATTGGCTACAGGGGCTGGTGGTAGGATCAATAGGGACATTCCCTTCCCCCACAAGCCACCGGGACCATAGACATGTAAAGAAATTATATGATATGATAACAGCACAGGGACGAAAGTGAGGAAGAAGAGAAAAACCAGGCACCATACAGTCTAGGACACTCTTGTTAGACACTACACTGCCCACCATCACTAGTGGTCACAAGTCTTGGATGTCATGTCATCTGTGGCTATACAGGAATTGGGGTTGCCTATATGAGTCCATTGTTTTCATTGTTTGCACTCAACGTCTATTCTTTACTACTCATCATGTACACTAGCAAACAGATACCCATACCGTAAATATCATTTTACTACATCCCGTAGGTTACTAATATCTTTAATTGTTTTAAAAGTGTCCATCCAACGAGAAGGCCACCGACGACTATCATAAGAAGTTTAAGAAAATGAACCGACGATACTAATGCTGCCACCCAGACACAACGATGGAGGTCAGTTACTCTGGAGATGGGAGTACTTTTCTTTACTTCCTATGTTTTAGCTAATATCTTTAATTGTTTCTGCTGAAATGAGGAAATCAACCTGTATGCACCTTCTGATATAACAGAAAAGAGCACAGATGGAGGAAAGTCTGGTTCTAATTATATGTGGGTCCTAGAGCTACAGAGAAACTATATACCCAAGAAATATCCTGCCGTTAACGGGAACCTGTCATATCAAAAAATGCTATTAACCTGGAGATTTTTGGTGGCTAATCTCCAGGCCAATAGCGTTCTAAAACTGCCCATCCGCCGAACTGAAAGCCCAGCTACCGGGAGGGAATGATCTTTATTCCTCCCGGCAGCCTTGGGCTTTCAGTCATAGAGGCACGGCAGGTGCGGCGTCTGCCTCCGCTCAGTACTCAGTGAGTGGCAGCTGTACCTATGCATCGGCACTGACTGACAGCCGGATCTGCACTCTGCACTGCATCAGTGCTAGTGTCGCGGGCGGAGGAGGGGACGCTGCGCTCACCCACTGCTCGGGTCCGGCTGCTGCTGCTCGGTGGTGGCTCGAGCGGTGGGCCGGATCCCGGGGACTCGAGCGGCGTTCCTCGCCCGTGAGTGAAAGGGGGTAGTTTGGGTTTAGGGATATTGTCCGTGACGCCACCCACGGTTGTGGTGAGATTGGTGACACCACCGCTGCTCTGGACGGGGATCCCGGGAGCGATGACAGGGAGCAGCTTGGATGTTGGTTCTCCCCTCCGTGGGTAGGGGGGTTGGTTGTCCCGGGGTCCGGTGAAAAGTTAGGTAGGAATGGCAGGCGGGTTACGGGGCCTGGTGAGGTGCAGGGTCGCGGGGGCAGCGCTGTGCCGCACGGCACGGTGGTACTCACTCAGCCAATGATGAATGCAAAGTCTCCAGTAAAACAAACGGCTGGATGGACGGGTCCCACAGATGGCTGCGGTGTTTCTCCTCCCGGCAGGTTGATGGTGACTGCCTTTCCCTGCACCTGTGTTGTGTGATGGTTCCAATGGCTTCCCACTGGTAACCCGCTCCCCAGCTTGGGTGGATGCTGAGGGAGCCCCTTTTGTCCGCAGGCTCTGGCCCTGGGAACTGTAGCCTTGGCGGTGACTGTGTTTCCCTTTTCGGTTTGAGCTGTCGCCTTCAATTGGGACTTGAGTGCTGGGAAACCCCGGAGGTTCCCTTCGCTAACGGATTTGACAAATTCATCGGCGACTCCTAGCCTTGTCGGGGTCCGTAAGCCCTGCCGGATGGTGCTGGCTTCTTTTTGCTCGCCGATCCGGTACCACCAGGCCACCGCCCATCCACGGTCCTTACGGTTTGCTCCAATAGGCCTCTCCTACAGACGGTCACCACCGTCTGCCAACCTTGCTGTTCCGTCCGGGCCACACACCCGGACCACCTTCAGACTGCTCCACTACCACTTTACGTCCTCTCACTTTCACTACTCAACTCTCAACTCCTTCCCTTTTCCCGCCTCCAGGACTGTGAACTCCTCGGTGGGCGGGACCAACCGCCTGGCCCACCCCCTGGTGTGGACATCAGCCCCTGGAGGGAGGCAATACGGATTTTGTGTTTGGCTTCGGTGTGCCTAACCGGGGTGTGTTGGTGTAGTTCTGTGACGACCTGGCTTGTTCAGGGCGCCACATTAGCGCCCCTGAACATTTAAAGCATAGATGGCAACACAATGGTCCTTGACATTTTCACAGACCAGTTCTGACTCCAGACCAGGGTTTAGTTCCAAACGTTCCAGATCCCATTGATTTACAAAACGTACATTTTGTGGAATTCTCTAAAAGCTCCATAGATTTCCACAGTAGGGCTGCAGTAGCCGTGTATCTCCAGCCTGGCACACGGATGAGGACATTACAGTGCATACCTCGCCTCCTAGGCCTCCACGCTGGAGCGGTAATGTAGATGTGTGTTTGTGTAGCCTACATTGTGTTTATTTTAATACATCGAAAGTTCAATTTATTAAAGTGCAAATTGAAGATTGCAAGATTTAATTCCCAGCCTATGTCACTTTATTAAATGAAGGATTTCTACCAGTACATGTGCAATCCTCCCGTGATTAGAGTATTGTATGCAGGGATTGATTTTTACTCCATTAGCTCTTTATGTAAAATGTATGTAATGATCAATTTATGCCTATTGTACAAAGCTACAGGATATATCTGTCGTTTATTATAAAAAGTGCAATCATTTCATATCCAGCCTTTTTTCCATCAGTTTCCAGCGCATAGAGGGAAGTAGAGTGGATTTATATGTATGAGATTATCCATGTATTTTTGTGGTATGGGTTCAACTATAGGAATGCGCTGGTTATGGTCGCACTTAAGGCTTACTTTGCACGTTGCAACATCGCTAGCATTGGCTAGCGATGTCCAGCGTGATAGCACCCGCCCCCCGTCGCACATGCGATATTGTGTGATAACTGCCGTAGTGAACATTATCGCTACGGCAGCTTCACACGCACATACCTGCTCGGCGACGTCACGGTGACCGCCGAACAGTCCCTCCTTCAAGGGGGAGGTGCGTTCGGCGTCACCATGACGTCACCGCGACGTCACTAATCGGCCGGCCAATAGAAGCGGAGGGGCGGAGATGAGCGGGACATAATATCCCGCCTACCTCCTTCCTTCCGCATTGCCGTCGGGACACAGGTAAGGAGATGTTTGTCGTTTCAGCGGCTTCACACACAGCGATGTGTGGAGCTGCAGGAACGAGGAACAACATCATACCTGCAGTAGGAGTGACATTATGAAAATGAATTACGTGACACAGATCAGCGATTTTTGACTGTTTCACGCTCGTTCATCGTCGCTCCTAGGATTTACACATTGCGATGTTGCTACCGGCGCCGGATGTGCGTCACAACAACCGTTACCCCGACGATATTTCAGTAGTGATGTCGCAACGTGCAAAGTACCCCTAAGTCTTGCAAAAAATGTAGTCACATGTGAAGATCAAATGTATAAATGACACATTAAAGGGGTTGTCCACTACTCGGACAATCCATTTTTATTCCCCATGTTTGCCCCCATTAAAATAAAAAAGCTTCTACACACCTCCGGTACTGGCACGATTCCAGCAAGTGTCACACACTTGTGTTCCCAGGACTCACGTGAGGTTGTTATGTCACACGACCCCGCACCCAATTACCACCGGTTTCCCTCTTCCCAACTTCGGAGGTATGGATAATTAACAGGAAGTGAGTGGTAGCGGCGGCCCTCACTTCCTGTTACTTACTCATACATCTGAAGGCGGGGAGAGGGAAGGCGGCAGTGATTGGGGGCAGGGCTCTTGGGACGTAACAACTAGTGATGGGTGAACACTAAAATGCTCAAGTGCTCGTTACTCGAGTCAAGCATGTCAGACGCTCTGAAAGGGCTCATCTCAGGTAACGAGTATGATGGAAGTCACTGATTGAGCAGTTCGGTTCTCCACCCACATACAGCCAGTCGAAAGCAGTTTTAACCCCAGTGGTGAGAGCCATTCGGAGACTGCGTCTACGTCTCCCAGGGGTGCCTGCACACATCATGCAGTGAAGCAAGCCTGTGCGTTGTGGATGTTGTTTCTCAAACGACACATCCGAGCATCCGAGATAGCCAGCCAAACACCATGAGTATCCAGCAATCCAATGCCCGATTGAGTATCGAGCAGTGATGAGCACACTTGCTATCATTAGCAACAACGTCACATTAGGCCCGGGAACACAAGTGTTCAACACTGCTGGAATCGTGCTGGCACGGGAAGTTTGTATAGCCTTTTTTATTTTAATGAGGGCAAACATGGGGAATGAGAAGGGATTGTCCGAGTATTGGACAACCCCTTTAATAGTTGAAGGCACTATGGTGATAAACCCCATGAGCTTAAAATTAAAGATTTTACCCACCATTATTTATTGATAGCCTATGGCCATCAATATCTGATGAGTAAGGATGTGTCACCCGGTACCGCTGCCGATCAGCTGTTAGCATCGGTGTTTCTGCAGCCGGACATTCTCAGAAGCTGCCGGAACATAGGAGCTCTATCAAAACTATAGAGGTCTCAGAAAGGTAATACAAAGCCAAATGGATACGTGGTAAATCTGCAGTACCCAACCACGGTTTCTAATGAAGTGCAGTGTTCTGTCGGCATCCAAGAACTTCCAGCTGGTAGCTGATCGGCAGACGAGGTATCACACTCACACAGATATTGATGGCCTATTTTAAAGTTCATCCATCCTCCTTTATAGCTGGATCCTTTCTGCCCAGACATGTAACCCAGAAAGAATTTAATCCCTTCAGCCCCCGGGCACTTTCCGTTTTTGCGTTTTTGTTTTTTGCTCCTTTTCTTCCGAGAGCCGTAACTTTTTTATTATTCCGTCAATCTTTCCATATGAGGGCTTGTTTTTTGTGGGACGAGTTGTACTTTTAAATGAAACCATAGGTTTTACCATATATTGTACTGGAAAACAGCAAAAAAATTCCAAGTGTGGAAAAACTGCAAAAAAAGTGTAATCGCACAATAGTGTTTGGGATGTTTTATTCACCGTGTTCATATGATAAAACTGATGTATCTATGTGATGCCTCAGGTCGGTGCGAGTTTGTAGACACCAAACATGTATAGGTTTACATGTATCTAAGGGGTTAAAAAAAATTCACAAGTTTGTCCAATATAAGTGGCGCACGTTTTGCGCCATTTTCCGAAACACGTAGCGTTTTTATTTTTTGGAATCTATGGCTCAGTGATGGCTTATTTTTTGCGTCTCGAGCTGACGTTTATAATGGTATCATTTTTGCACAGATGCTACGTTTTGATCGCCTGTTATTGCATTTTGCGTAAAAATTGCGGCGACCAAAAAATGTAATTTTGGCGTTTAGAATTTTTTTGCCACTACGCCGTTTACCAATCAGATTAATTGATTTTATATTTTGATAGATCAGGCATTTCTGAATACCAAACATATGTATATTTATTTATTTTTTAACCCTTTAATTTTCAATGGGGGGAAAGGGGGGTGATTTGAACTTTTAGGTTTTTTTTTTTTTTTATTTTTTAAAACTTTTTTTTTTACTTTTTTTTTTTATTTTACTTGTCCCCCTAAGGGGCTATAGCGATCAGCAATCCGAGCGCTGATCGCTATCTGCTGATCACAGCAATACAGCTGTAAACAGCAGATTCAGTCACTTTGTTTTTCCCTCTGCTCTCGGCCGAGGGAAAATGAAAGTGAAACTTCGTAGCTGCAGGCGTCATCACATGACCCTGTGCTACGATGGCAACCACCGATAGTCACGTGATAACACACGTGACTTCCGGTGGGGGCGGCGGTAAGTAAAAAACATGGCCGCGCGCATTTGGATCTTGCTGCCAGACTTTGGCAGCAAGATCTAAGGGGTTAATGGACGCGGGTGGAAGCGATTCCACCCGCGGCTAGCAGGCACACATGTCAGCTGTTGAAAACAGCTGATATGTGACCGATCCACGCCGCCTGCCCGCGGCAGGGGGCGGGGCTTAACGGGACACGATCCTGGACGGATAGATCCGTCCAAGGTCGTGAAGGGGTTAAGTTAGGGTCCCAATATTTAGAGATCACCTTGCCGTTGGTTACTGGGCTCACATGCATCGGCCAATACATAAGCTAAACATCTCTTATTTTCAAATATTCCTATAGCAGTAATGCAATACCAGAGTTCACTTACTCATTGTTAGCATTCTAGAGTGCAGCTGTGTATGTTTTGTAGTTATATTGTGTCTTCAGCTAGCACCTGTTCACATTTGTTGGCTGTGCGGGTCAGTCTTTTGGAAAAATTTGTAGTACCATCTTAAAGATAGTCCATTCATAAAAAAGTAGTGGGCAACCCCTTTAAGTTCATGTGTTGTTCGTGTGTTGTGACATTTAATATATTTGAAGTTGACAGATATGTTGTATATTATCCAGAATTTAGCAGGGGAGTCCCAGTTTGGAATGGTGGTGCCCTAGCCCTTTTATAATGCTGAGGTTTGCAAAGATCTATAACATGCAAGAAAGAACATTTTGGATGGGTGGGTTAAGTATATTTCCATTTTTATGGTGGGGCGCGGTTTATTTGTTGTGGGTGTCGGTTTGTCTGAGCCAATTTCTGCTTGGCAGAGATCAGCATTGAGAAAAAAATAGACTTGGTAAAGATGTAGCGTAGCGTGAGCAACATATGTGAATGTGTCACTTGTGTGTGCGCCATATGCGCAATGTATGTCTAATGTGGGCAAAGCATGTGTACACCATATTGTTGGCACTATGCCACCTTAATGGCATTGATTCTGAGTTATGGGCTTAAAGGGGTTTTCCCAAGAACAAAGTTGATTTTACTCAATAGATGTTGGAATAATAATAATAATTTCCACAATTGGATGTGTCTAAATAAAATGTCAATGTGCTGAGATAATCTTATATATGTGACCCTGCTATGTGCTGTGTTATGGCCATGTCTGACCGTACAGGAACATGATCTGATCCTACCACAGCTTCTGGACAAGGGAGGAAATAAAAAAATGTACAGATAGGACAACACGGGATCACAGCTGATTCTTTATGTGAGGTAAAACATTTCACTTTTTTTTTTTTAATTGTTTTACCTCACATAAAGAATCACCTATGATTCTGTGCTGTAATGTCTGTAAACCTTTTTACCAGAGCTCATGGGCCGGGGAGGAAATAAAAAAGTATACAGATAGGACAACACGGGATCACAGCTGATTCTTTATGTGAGGTAAAACATTTCCCTTTTTTTAAATTGTTTTACCTCACATAATGAATCATCTATGATCCTGTGCTGTAATGTCTGTATACTTTTTTACTTTCTCCCCACAGCTCATGGGCCAGGGAGGAAGTAAAAAAGTATACAGATAGGACAACACGGGATCATAGATGATTCTTTATGTAAGGTAAAACATTTCCTTTTTTTAAATTGTTTTAGCTCACATAAAGAATCATCTATGATTCTGTGCTGTAATGTCTGTAAACTTTTTTACCACAGCTCATGGGCCAGGGAGGAAATAAAAAAGTGTACAGATAGGACAACACAGGATCATAGATGATTCTTTATGTGAGGTAAAACATTTCCTTTTTTTAAATTGTTTTAGCTCTCATAAAGAATCATCTTTGATCCTGTGCTGTAATGTCTGTATACTTTTTTACTTTCTCCCCACAGCTCATGGGCTGGGGAGGAAGTAAAAAAGTATACAGATAGAACAACACTGGATCATAGATGATTCTTTATGTAAGGTAAAACATTTCCTTTTTTTAAATTGTTTTAGCTCACATAAAGAATCATCTATGATCCTGTGCTGTAATGTCTGTATACTTTTTTACTTTCTCCCCGCAGCTCATGGGCTGGGGAGGAAGTAAAAAAGTATACAGATAGGACAACACGGGATCACAGCTGATTCTTTATGTGAGGTAAAACATTTTATTATTTTTTTTTAATTGTTTTACCTATATTTTATCTATGATTCTGTGCTGTAAAGTCTGTATACTTTTTTACTTCCTCCTCTCCCAAGGAGATGTGGTATGATCAGACCATGTCCCTGTACGGGCAGACACGGCCATTACACAGTACACAGCAGGGACACATATATAAGATTATCTCAGCACAGGAAAAAAAATTTTAAACACATCCAATTGTGGAAATTATTATTATTATTATTCCAAGATCTATTGATTATTTGTGAGAAAACCCCTATAACCTGCAGTCGCCTTGGGATCAGGTGTTTCAGCTATAAAAAAAAAAGTTAAATTCATACTTTTATTCATTTTCAAACGCAAAAATCTATATTTTTCTAATATTGCAAAAATTGTAGAAAATGAAATGTCTTACAGGCTAATAAAGTCCTGTGATCACAGCAGCATTGGCATGGATTCAAGCAAAGTACTAACTTCGATGTGAGTATAGATTGCATAATGTGTGGGAGGTGAATGTCTGATGTGATCCAGCAGGTTTGTAGAGAGAGCGACCATGATCCAACTGCAGCTCCTCTATATCTGGGAAAATGGCAATAATCACAAATTTACGTTGATGATTTAGGAACATTTTTTATTTTCTAAAACATTTGATTTTCCCTTTAAAAACTTGTGTAACACGGCATCAACTCTTATATTTCATGTATTAATGAAATGAAGGTATTGAGTGCGGAAATTGATCAAATTGTGAGGGCCCAATAACCCTAACAAGGCGTATTTTTCTCTTGGGACTGTATCATTTATATCAGTCATGATTTTACCATGGCAAAGCCCTACAAATTTAAAGAGCAGGTAGGAGCCAATACTATTTATAAAAGCCTTAAAGGGAATCTGTCTCCATAAAGATAAAGCTCTATCTAGAGGAATCATGTAATAGTGCGGGGGGGGGGGGAGATTGATATATAGTTTGGTGAGAAAAGATTCAGTATAGCTTGTGTTTTATTCATTCGATCCTCTGTTTTTGGGGGGGATTTTTGGTCCAGTGGGTGGTCCCATCAGTGACTGACAGGCTTCCTTGTACAACTGTGTGCACTGAGACAGCTGTCAGTCACTGATAGGACCGTCTGCTGGACCGAATATCCCGGAAAGAGCAGAGGATTAGTAGATGAAAATACAGGTGATACGCAATTGTTTCTCAAAAACTATATACCTGTGTTTTCCCAAAAATAAGACATGGTCTGATATTATTCTTTGCTCTTAAAGATGCCATAGGGCTTATTTTCAGTGGATGTCTTATAATTTTCCATGAAAAACAATCCCCATTTATTCTTGAACAAAAAAAAAATCAACATTTATTTAAATAGCATCACAATCTGGAACATCAACACTTTATGGTAATCCTATTACTGGTTCCAATGCATTTTTTTTATTTGATCTGCTATTCTCCTGGTGCAGAAGCAGTCTTATAGCGGTGGGTATATACCATATGTACAAAGGCTTAAATTACCTGCTTAAATGGATTATTCTTTATGTACTGCTAAGTTTACCCCCAAAAGAAAGCAGATGTCCCCTAAAAGAATTGCAGTTACCAGACCTCAAACAATTAGAGTTTGCAAGTGAATGGGCTCTCACATACAAATCAGCGTCGCTGCCAGGTCCACCTACATCCTACAGCGGTTGTCTCCCCCTGGTGACTGGAAGCAGTATCACTCGCACTGAGTGATACTGGTACCCGATTTGTGTGTGAGAGCTGCAGTGCAATGCTGCTGGAATGGCGAGTGACCTGACAACGGCGCAGATCTCTGTGTGAGAGCCCATCCACCATCATCATTTGTTTGGGGTCTGGTGAGTGCGATTAGTTTTTTTTAAGGGTCTATTTTCTTTTGGCGATGACTGATTTCTTTGATGAATAGTCCTGCTGTATTCTTTATCTTTTTTAGCTGCTTGGACACTTCCTTATGGAACCACAACTAGGGCTTATGTTATCAAGTAGGGCTTATATTTAAAGCACACTCAAAAAGCACCAAAAATCCCTTCTAGGGCTTATTTTCAGGGGAGGTCTTATTTTTTTGGGAAACAGGTTATATCACTCTGCTCAGCTCTCAATGCTCCATATCATGGGGCCTGCAAATTGGTATCTTCATGGTGACAGGTTCACTCTATGAGAAAAGTGTCCAGCCAAGTAAGAAAGCAGTCACTCCATCCAAATGTATCAAATGTATAATACAAGAAGACTAAAACTGGTCAGCACCTCCTAATTAATAAAGCAAGGGTGACCAGGTGCCAGCTAATGCAGCTATATTGTATATAAACTAAAGGCCGCTTTACACACTGCGAATCGCTAAAACGATCTCATTGGGGTCACGGAATTTGTGACGCACATCCGGCCAAGTTAGCGATGTCGTTGCGTGTGACACCTATGTGCGATTGAAAATCGTCGCAAACAAGTGCAAAATCGCTAATCGTTGACATGCTGCCCTATTCCCAATTATTGTTGCTGCTGCAGGTACAATGTTGTTCGTTGTTCCTGCGGCAGCACACATCGCTATGTGTGACACCGCAGGAACGTGGAACCTCACCTTACCTGCAGCCGCCGGCAATAAGGAATGAAGGAGGTGGGCGGGATGTTCGTCCCGCTCATCTCCGCCCCTCCGCTTCGATTGGGTGGCCGCTTAGTGACATTGCTGTGACGCCGAACGAACCGCCACCTTACAAAGGAGGTGGTTCGCCGGTCACAGCGACGTCTCTAGGCAGGTAAGTAGTGTGACGGGTCCGCGCCATTTTGTGCGCCACAGGCAACGATTTGCCCGTGACGCATAAACGATGGGGGGGGCGGGTGCGCATGCTAGCGATCTCGCAGCATGTAAAGCGGCCTTAAGAGTGCATCAGCCATTGTGTGTACCAAGATCAATACAAACAATGAAACTATCAAATTTAACCTATATTACGGCCATATAAACTATACTCTAGGTACTTAGTGAAAAGATTGGCCAAAACATGAGAGCCCATTAGACACCACATGGCGACCCTTTTTTTGTTGAGACATAACCATACCTATAAGACAGGCCTCTTTAACAGCTAGCCTCAATCTAAGGCAATTTTTAATTAGCATGTGAGTTTTGGTCCATGAGGGAGGATCAGGGTTCCATCAAAGAAAGGTCGACTTGTCACGACTGTTGGGCTCTCGTGATTTGGCCAATTTGTGCGCTAAGTACCTTTGTTTTATAAGTTTAGTCTATCTAGCAGTTATGCCCTTTATATTTCACATATTCAGTGTTATATTTATTGGTATTGTCACGATTCCTCTGTGCAGAACATTTTGCCTTTGGAGATGCTCTGCTGCGCTTTCCTGAGTTAGGCCGATGTCACACTTGTGATTGCCTCGCATGTATCTCGCGCAAGTTTCGCGGTGCATCACCCAGCACGGACAAACACTCTCCTCACAAGAGCTGGTCGGCTACATTGAGATACATGCAACCAACCCGCTCCTGTGAGCAGAGTGTGAGTCCGTGCTGGCTGATGCACTGCGAAACCCACGCGAGATATATGCGAGCCAATCAAGTGTGACACAGGACTTACTGAGCTAGCAGCTTGATTGACAGTGAAGGATTCCACGTTGGCGCTGATTTCTCAGGTGTTCTACCTTCCTGGTAATTGCTCAGGTTTCTTTACTGAGCATGCTCGCCCAGAACCTTGCCAGCTGCAATCTCTGGTTCTGCAGTTGTGCTGTTGGCTTGTGTCTCTGTTTGTATTATATTCTTTGTTTTCTGACCCCTGACTGTTATTTGACTTTTCTCTGCATGCTCCCTGTTCCTGTTGTGACCTTCTGCCTTCTGACCTCGGACCGTTACCTGACCACGTCTGTTTTCATGCTCTCCTGGATTTGTGACCCTCGGATGGTGACCTGACTACGCCTTTGCTTACTCCTTGTGCTCACACGTGTCCTCTCATTACCAGACCCTAGCTTTCCTGACTACTCTTCCGTCTATACTTCCCGTAAGTAGTGACTAGCATCACAGGTACCATCCAGAATGGAAGAGTTTGAAAACCTTCGATAGGGAATAAAAAATTAAATATTTAAAAAGCTAAGATGGAATTCCCATGAATACAGTAAATGTCCTTGTTTCCGTATCTCTCTCATGTAGTATAGACCCACTTAGTTATCAGAGCCACTTCCATGAGTTTAGCCCTTGGGCAATTGATCTGCTTGGTCAAGGCTGATAGCAACTACAAGCTATAGGGAAATCAAAATTGGAAATAAAAGAAACAAACAAATAAAATATTAAAACATAAAAAGAATCTCAAGTAGGACAATCAGATCATGTTAGAATTTAAGCAGAAGCTCAGTGGGGAAAGCATTAAAATTTCATTGGGAGACTGGTGTAATATTTATTACATGTTCCATGCCCCATTGGTCTCCATCCTTCTTCTCGCTAACATATAATAAACATTATACAGTCATTCTGCATCTCCCTCTCATTTTTCTAGCTCTTACCTGCATGAAATGTAAGTGGCTGATCCGTCATGCTTGGCTGAAACAATAGGCCAAGCTACTTTGTTTTCTTACACTAAAATAAATGAATCTGACCTTGAAATCTTCCTCTTTATTAACCTCATCTCCGCCGTGGTACTGACATCATGCTGGGGATTTTTTTATGGTGTGCGAAGCGCGTTATGCTCGGATTGATTACATTATGGAATTTATTTATGGCGCGGGTTGCCTGTTGCTTCAATCTGTTGTGTTAATCTATATGAAAAATAAAATTTAGTACTAGACGCAGGTGGAGTAGAGTCTTGGCGTATATGGTCATCATCATTTTGTAGGGAACATTCATGATTTGGAGCTGAGGACACCATGAAAATTGACTAAAGGGGTATTCTCATCTTAGATGTTTCAAATGCCACTCCTGTATTTTTTTTATTTGCCCTTTTGTTAGATATTATGTATATAAGTGTCATGATGGTAGTAACATACGCATCAGTCAACATTTCTCCTGGTTTCAGTGGCGCTCCGGTCCACTCCACCACCTACTAGTGATTGACATCTATCTCTGCATGTAGAGACATACAGGGAAGACTGTCAATCATTATAAAGTACCGCCAACTGGACTCCTACACACAAACACCATGGATTTCAATGAATCTATTCCCATAAAAATGTACATCAATCTGATCAGCTCCCCCTGTTCTATACCAACCTGTCATGGGGTATGTACTGAGAGAGCAGGGGCTCCTAAGCTGGCCTTCAGACTCGAGAGCTATGTGGCATAACTGGGGATCACTTATGATTAAGGACTCTGTATGTTTTTTAAAAATGAAGTCCGAAACGCGTTAAGCTCCCACTTTATTTCTCAATACCTCGGTCTTCACATCATTGCTATTTTAATTATTTATAATAAAGCCTTGATGTTTTTACCTAAAAAGAAAAATCGTGCTGGATCCTTCATCTATTTTTCTTGGCGCTTCAGAATCGAGACCCTCCGCTGTCCCTTATCTCAGAGGTAGGCTTGATGGTATTCAGGTCCGAGCCTTCAGCGTGACCCTGACTTCTGACCAAGCTCTGGTCTTACTCCTCCTATCCTGGGAGCGGGCCGGAAACCCAGTAAGTAAACTCCACAGAAAAGACACAGACAAGAGAGAACGAAACCTCGTACACACTGCACTCAAACACAAAGGGGAGACTATATGTGTACTGGGGACTTAAAAAACAGGTAGGGAATAAACTCACAACAGGGGAACATTCACACCATGCTGAACAGCAACTGTTGTCACCATGAACTGACAACCATTGAGACCGAGATCTCTGAATCTATCTTCGATGATCATCTACTACACTCCCCAGCCTTAAATATGGAAGAGATCATGTGTGGACAGTAATCAGCAACTTAACTCTCAGAAGAGTTGCACACTGCTCCAAAAAGGATTAACTACTGCACAGCTTGGAGGAGTGAAACAACTCAGCCGACGCCCAGCAAAGCTGAGCACTCAAGAGAGATTAGGTTGCCTGTCGAACTCTGCAATGTGAACAGAGTGCGACGCCGTAGTAGTAATCCGTGCATGACAGATCCTTCCTGCAGATCAGATATTTTCAATACGAAAGGTTCTCTTTACAACAGAAAGTCTTTTCAATTAGTAATGGGTTTTGTAACTGTGCTCCATCTTTATTAATGGGGTGAAGTCTTCCGTCACCTCCGGTCATTGCAGGCCTCATACGGATTTATACATATCTGAGCACTGAGATCTTGAAAATCAGTTCGGCTTCCAATGCGACCAGACTGCACCTGTGACTCCCCCGGATCAGCCCTCCGCCTCCGCCTGCACTTCTCTCCATGTTTTAATAAAAAGTAACCTACACGTTTGTGTGTTTTTCAGTAACAGTTGCTCATAGTTGGCAGGATCAATATCCAATTTCCCCATACGTAGAGAAAGACTGCAATGTGGCCAGATGTCTTCATTCATTTGAAATTTGATTTTCCTTTTAATTGGTAATGCAGCAGAATGTATAAATCACTCCGGTACAGGAAAGGGTTGACTATATGGCGTCTGCCGGAATCACGGACGTGTGCACCTTGGAATATGCTCAAGACATAGAGCGCAAGGAAACCAAATCACCAAATCATTCCTTCTCTTTTGTTTTATATCAATGGACACTCAATTATGGAAAAAAATACAAGATTATTATTATTTATATATGTACTTGAATCAGTTAAAAGTCACGGTGCAAACATTAAATATGTATTAAAAGTTAATCCTATAGCTCGGTAAGTATTTTGCAGATGATGCTGTTAACAATTTCTCTCTACTTCCCAATGCTGTGCAGGCAGTCTGGTATAGATAGGTACGGGGAAATAATGATTATTTAATTGCTCTCCACATTAAGTATTTGCAACGGGGGAGATGCTGGATCAAGATGGTATAAGGTATAGCAAAAAAAAAAAAAGAAAAGAAAATAAACAGAAAATAGGTTCTCTAATCTCTGTGTTAAGAGAAGAGGCAAGGGCCTTATTTACTATTCAGAAGAAATTATTAAAAAAACACAATATATGGAAATAAAGAGTCTTAAGCGGGCTTTACATGCAGCGACATCGCTAACGATGTCGCTCGTGAAAACACCCGCCCCCGTCGTTTGTGCGGCACGGGTAAATCGCTGCTCGTGGCGGACAAAATCGCTAGTACGTCACACATACTTATCTTCCAAGCGACGTCGCTGTGGGCGGCGAACAACCTCTTTTTTAAGGGGAAGGTTCGTTCGCCGTCAGAGAGACATCACACAGCGGCCCGCCAATAGAAGCGGAGAGGCGGAGACCAGCCGCATTAACGACACGCCCACCTTGTTGCCGGGGAACGCAGGTACGTTGTTGTTTGTCGTTCCTGGGATGTCACACGTAGCGATGTGTGCTGCCTCAGGAACGACAAACAACCTGCGTCCTGCACCAGCAACGATATTTGGTAAATGAACGATGTGTCAACGATCAACGATTAGGTGAGTAATTTTGATCATTAACACTCGCTCATAGCTGTCACACGCAATGACGTCGCTAACGACGCCGGATGTGCGTCACAAATTACGTGACCCCAACAACATCTCGTTAGCTGCTATAACCATCTGCCCTGGAGGACAGCGACAGCAGCGGTGGCTATTTTGTGGCCGCATACTGCAGGTGGCGTCACAACATAATTCCTCCACCATCATCACCCCCCGTCAACCCATCTTTATTGTACACCTCTGCGCCACGAAACCGGGCAGGGTCACCCATGACATCCCCTGACCCGACATCACCGAGCCTGGCGACGAGTAAGGTTAAACCCTTGCCCCGTGGGTGCTACATATGCTACTAGATACAGGGATGGTTAGGCAGGGATTAGCAATATGTACCCAGTACTGCTCGTGGTCTTGGCTGCATATTGGACCTGACAGGTTCCCTTTAATGTTTTTACTGTGATTGTTAACTGATTCAAGTAATAGTTATGTTCTAACATTAGTCACCCTGCTGATCTATCTACTATTTTAGGTGATTTAACATATGCATTGTCAATAGAAGTTCTCTAGGACATCCATTTCTTGTTTGGCTTTATACATGTACTTTATAGGCTTTGAAACAAGGAAGAGCCCGGACTGCTGACCCGAAGGGGCTTAAGGGAGGGCTACATGACTAGGAGGGATGCCAGGCCATAGGGTTAATAAGGGGTTAATGGAGAAAGTCAGTTTGGGCGCGAAATTTGGGGGTGGTGCTAAGGGGCAGTTAGGATCAGGGGTCAGTGTGATTGGTCAGGGGGTGGTGGCTATAGGGGGTCGTATATAGGGCAGGTCAGAGGGGGGTGGGCCATTCCTACCTGGACGTGACTGGAATCGTTGTGGCTGGATCCCGAAGATGGAGGACTTCATGGCACAGATGAAGAGGATGGCGGAGCAGCGTGGACAGCGTTGGATGGACGAGCAGCTCCAGCGATGGTCCGGCGTCGGCGAGGAAGATGGGACCCCCCTGCCTCCGAAGCGGCAGCGAAGAACTCGGCCCCCAGAGCGCCTCAGCCCGGAGATGACGCCGAGGAGCCGGCGGCGGAGACGGAGCCCGAGTGGATGTGCGGCGGTGGATCCGGGAGCCGGGACGTCGCGAGGCCCCGGCCGGAAGTCGGGCCGCGGGCGCCAAGGCAACGGGGCGGTGAGCGACACGGCCGGCCTCCCCTCCTCTTCCGGGTCGCGGCGCACGGCAGTGACGCGCGCGTCGCGGCCGCGTGACCCGGCGCGGTCACCTGACCCGGCGCGGTCACCTGACCCGGCGCGGTCACGGGGCCCGCTGCGCTCGCGTGACCCGGCGTCCCCCTGTGCTCCGGCGGCCTCACCTGACCGAGCGCGCTCACCTGACCCGCCGCGGTCACGTGGGGCGGCGCGGTCACGTGGGGCGGCGCGGTCACGTGGGGCGGCGCGATCACGTGGGGCAGCGCGGTCACGTGGGGCGGCGATGTCACCTGACCGGGCGCTGTCACCTGACCGTGCGCGGTCATGTGACCCCGCGTACTCACCCGTCCCGCCGCGTCCTCGCGATCCGGCAGGCTCGCCTGACCCGGTGCGGTCACCTGACCCGCCGCGGTCACGTGGGCCGGCGCGGTCGCGTGGGTCGGCGGGGTCGCGTGGGTCGGCGGGGTCGCGTGGGTCGGCGGGGTCATGGGGGCCAGCTGGGTTGCGTGGGCCAGCGGGATCGCGGGGCGCAGATGAGGCCACAGTGGCGGCGGCGGCAAGATCTAGGAGCAGAGCGGGGCCCATGCAGGAGCATGGGGTCCCAGTGGCGGCGGGGGAGTCCGTACGGAGACGGCCCGGATCAGCGGGGCCCGGCCTGGGATCGCAGCGGAGGGACAACGATGGGACGGCGTCGGGATCAGCTGGAGCACGCGGGGATGCCGGACGGCATGCCCCAGGCGGCGTTTATGTGGCGGAGCCAGCGTCTGGATCGTCGCGGAGGATGGATGGTGCTGCGGGCGGACGGGGCCTAAGGTCGAGTCTGCCGGACGGCGGGCTCCCTGGGCCTGGGTCCAGTGAGGACGAGGAGGCAACCCTGGAGGAGGACGTCGCGGAGGACGGCAACGGGGACCAGATCGTGGAGGTCGGCGAGGCGGCTGGAGTGCGACGCGGAGAACATGTGACGGCTGTTTCGGGATCTTCTCGGAGTCAGCCTGGTAAGACCACGG
Source organism: Anomaloglossus baeobatrachus (assembly GCF_048569485.1). Taxonomy (NCBI): domain Eukaryota; kingdom Metazoa; phylum Chordata; class Amphibia; order Anura; family Aromobatidae; genus Anomaloglossus; species Anomaloglossus baeobatrachus. The sequence goes on along the minus strand of NC_134356.1, from coordinate 605,036,814 downwards.
TTTCTTCTATTTCTCGTGCACCTGGTTTGGCTATGGATGGTGTGTCTGGTGATACGGATGGCGTGCAGGGCGTGAATGTGGTTGGTGGTACGGGTGGTTTACTTGGTGGCCCGAGTGGCGGGCGGGTCGTGAATGTGGTGACGGGTGACGGCAGTGTGGCATCCGAGTTGTTGAGGTTGGTTAGGGGTTTGTTTGCCCCTGTGGGGGGCCCTAGCTTGGTGTGGCAGGGAGCGACGGGGCAGGAGGTTGCGACTCCTGAGGTTGGAGGGGTTGCTAGTGGCAATGCGGTTGGTGAGCCGGTGGTGGCGGCTCCCGCGGCCCCAGCTGCGGCTCCCGCTGCCGCAGCTGCGGCTGCAGTGGACATTGTTCGATTGGATGACAAGGCGAGAGGGGAAGTGTATGTTTGCTTTGATGGCCGTTGGGGGCGCATCTGAAGCAGGAGACCAGGGAAAAAATATGGAAGGATGAATATGTTGAAATATTCTCATTGCTTCCGTTGGAAAAGTTTAATCTGGATCGGGTTAAACCGGATGAGAGCAAAAAGGACGAGGAAGAACGGCGGCGTTATCGCCTTATTCCCCGCACTTTTCAGAACTGGTTGCAGGCCTTTGTGATACTGGCCGGTGTGGTGGGGGAAAAGGCTCCGGATAACTGTACAGCGCTTTTCTGTTATCTGGATTCTATCTGTGAGGCGTATAGGACCTATGGGGGGACTGCTTGGCTAAGATATGACGAGCAGTTTCGCCAGAGGAAGGCGGTCAGACCCAGTTTACGGTGGGACCACAAAGAAATTAGTCTATGGATGCGGCTGATGGCTGCGCCGAAGTCGGCATCACAGTCCTTTCCAGGGGGCACCGGCGGGGGATCATTTGGCACCTCGTCGGGGCCCAAAAAGGGCGTTTGCTGGCAGTTTAATGAGAAGGAATGCCGGTTTGGGTCTTCCTGCCGATTCAAGCACGAGTGTTCGGGCTGTGGTGGCGCCCACAGTCACCTTAAGTGCTTCCGGAAGGGAAAAGGAAAGGCCGCGGAGTCTTCGTCAAAAAGGGAGGACCCCGGTGAGGGTAGATCGGATGGCGCCGTTTCTAAGTAGATACCCGGACCGGGGATCGGCGGAATTGTTGAGTGACGGTTTTAGTTTTGGTTTCAAGATACCGTCAGTGGTTAAGACGGGAGAGATTCGTTTAAAAAATTTGCAGTCGACGCGCCTACATGGTGAGGTTGTTGCGGATAAGTTACGGAAGGAGGTGGAGCTAGGACGGATGGCGGGGCCTTTTGATGCCCCTCCATTGCCGGACTTGGTTGTGTCCCCGTTGGGGTTGGTCCCAAAAAAGGAACCTAACAAGTTCCGGCTCATCCACCATTTGTCCTATCCTACTGGCCGGTCGGTGAACGATGGTATTGATCCTGAGCTGGTTTCGGTTTCGTATGTCCGTTTTGATAAGGCTGTGGAATGGTTAAGGAAGTTGGGCTGTGGTTCGCTGTTGGCGAAAACGGATATAGAAGCGGCCTTCCGCCTGTTGCCGGTGCACCCGGACAGTTTTCACCTGTTGGGGTGTTGGTGGGAGGACAAGTTTTATGTAGATTGTTGTTTGCCTATGGGCTGTTCAATTTCATGTTCTTATTTTGAGAAGTTTAGTTGTTTCTTGGAATGGGTAATTAAGGAGGAGGCGGGTCTAGATTCAGTGTTGCATTACTTGGACGACTTCTTGTGCATGGGGCCTGCGGGATCCTCGCAGTGTTCCCTTTTGCTTCGGACAGTGGAGCAGGTTGCTCGCCGGTTTGGCGTTCCGTTGGCGCCGGAGAAGACGGAGGGTCCGGTTACGGTTTTGAAATTCCTGGGTATCGAGCTGGATACGGTTGCCATGGAGTGCCGCTTGCCGGAGGACAAGCTGGTGGATTTGAGGCGTTGTGTTCAAGGGGCCATTGAGGCCAAGAAGATTCGTTTACGGGACTTGCAGTCCTTGTTGGGGAAGTTGAATTTTGCGTGTAGAATATTGCCGATGGGGAGAGTTTTTTCCCGTCGCTTGGCTCAAGCCACCACCGGTGTGTTGCACCCTTTGCATTTTGTGCGTTTGAAGGTGGAGCATAAGGCGGACCTGAGAGTGTGGTCCCGTTTTTTGCAGCTGTACAATGGACGGTCATTGTGGCTTCGTGAGGTGGTGTCAAATGAGGAGTTGGTGCTGTATACGGACGCGGCGGGATCCAGTGGATTTGGCGCATATTTTGGGGGGAGATGGTGTGTCGGCAGGTGGCCTGATTCGTGGCGGGTTTGCGGTCTGACTAGGAATTTGGCCCTGTTGGAACTTTTCCCTATTGTCGTGGCCTTAGAGGTTTGGGGACAGGATTTGAAAGACAGGAAGGTGCGTTTCATGTGTGACAACCTGGGGGTGGTTCAGTGTGTTAACAAGTTGACAGCTGATTCCCCCCCGGTAGTGGACCTCTTGCGTCACTTGGTGCTGAAATGTCTGGAGTTGAACTTGTGGGTCTGCGCTGTACATGTGCCGGGGGTGCTGAATTCTGTGGCTGATGCTTTATCTCGCTTCCAGTGGGACCGCTTTCGAATGCTGGCGCCGGACGCGGAGCAGCAGGAGACCGTATGGCCCGTCTGGTTGTGGGACCTGGTTTGCAGCCGGCCTGGGAATTGATCCGACATTCGGTGGCACCCAGTACGTGGCGCAGCTATAATTCAGCATGGGACCGTTGGCTCGAGTTGGTTGATGAGGTGGGAGGTCATGTATCTGAAGGTGACAGAGTTTATTTAGTTTTGTTTATGTTGGGCAGGGCTAAGGAAGAAGGCCTTTCGTGGTCGGCCGTGGCGGGCAGGTTAGCGGGCATTTCCTTCTTTTTCAAGTTATTGGGCTGGAAGGACGTTACGAAGGATTTCTGGGTGCGCCAGGTGATGAAGGGTTACCGGAGGGCGGGGGCGCGCCGAGACCTTCGGCGCCCGGTATCTTTTGAGCTGCTGGGCAAGCTGTTGTCGGTGTTGCCTCGGGTGTGCTGTTCGGAGTATGAATGCCAGTTGTTCGGGACCGCTTTTGTTTTGGCCTTCTTTGGGGCGTTTAGAATTAGTGAACTGGTGAGCAGAAACACGAGGAGTCACGGAGGTTTGTTGCTGGAGGACGTGGAATGCGGTATGGATGTGGTGCGGTGTCGCTTGAGACGGTCAAAGACGGACCAGCTGGGTAGAGGTCGGATGGTGGAACTATGGGGTGTCCCTGGTTTAGCGGAGTGCCCTGTCAGATGGCTGTCGGCGTTTTTAGAGGTGAGGGGAGCTCGCCCGGGGTCCCTTTTGTCCCACCAGGACGGGTCAGCCTTGTCGAGTTACCAATTTGTCTGCATCTTTCGGAGGTGCCTGCAGTGTTGCGGTCTCAACGAGGCTGAGTTCGCGTCGCACTCCTTTCGGATTGGGGCTGCGACTCAGGCGGCTCGTTGGGGTCTGGGCGCGCAGGCTCTCCGTAAGATTGGACGATGGGACTCGGCCAGGTTTCGATCTTACGTCCGGCCGAACTTGTTGTGAGCTATGGGTGGGGAGGGGGGGGGGGGTCGGGGGCTGTATTGGTTTGGTAATCATTACCCATTTTCTTCCTTGTGCCCCCCCCCCCCCCTCCCCCTCTCCCCTGTTGTGTTGTCACCTTTTGTTTTGTAGGTTTCCCATTGTTGGTGTGGGTGCTCGGCCACTCATACGTGTATTGGGGGGCGTTCCGTGCGGGAATACGACCGGACGGCCGCCAGTTGGGGGTTCCCAGAGAAAAGGCTACTGTGCGATGGATCGGGGTCAGGGGCATGCTGTGGAGTGAGGTGTTGCCTACCTGGCGCCACCATTCGCAGCTGGACAGAGCACCGGACGTGGTAGTACTACACGCGGGTGGGAATGACCTGGGTCTCCGGGCTTCCAGGGACCTGATACAAGACATAAAATGTGACTGCCTGCGGCTCCTGTCTTCCCACCCGGGTCTAGTAATTGTCTGGTCGGATATGGTTGCGCGGCTGACATGGCGGCACGCCAGGTCGGTGGAGGCAGTAAACAGGGCGCGAAGTAAAGTGAATCGGGAGATTGGGCGGTTCATTTCCCGGGTTGGGGGTGTCTCTGTTCGGCACCCGGAGTTGGAAGCGGCGTCCGCCGACTTGTTGCGCCGGGACGGGGTCCATTTAAATTCGGTGGGAAATGATATTTGGGCCTTAGGGCTGATGGAGGGGCTTGAGAAGGCTTTGTTGGTGTGGGAGGACTCGCGCGCACAAGGGGTCATGCGAGCTCGCGGTGGCGGAAAGGAGGGGGGTGTCTGAAGGTGGGGGTTTGCACAGAGGAGAGGACGGAACCCAGTGCCGGAGCGGGTTACCTCTAGCGGTGCAATTGTTTGGTAAACGGGTCCTTGCTGGGTTGAGTCTCAGCGGGACGTAGTGGGGGCAACATCTGGCTTGGGCTCTCGAGTCGGTGTGTTGCGGCTGAGGGTCAGGAGACAGGCTGATGTTGCAAAGAACATTTTGGTTAACCTTCAGGTACCCCCCCCTTCCTTTTCGGGTTCTTCAATGAAGAGTTGTATTGTTACATGGCTGATGTTTATGTTATGAATAAATGGGGCTGCTGTGGCCTTTATATTCCAACGTCACACAGTGTTTGTGTTTATTTTAGATAAGAACCCTAGGGGGTAGGGTGTTGTTGGGGAAGGTCACAGGCCTTCAGTCAGACATTCCGGAGTCAAGGAAGAGCCCGGACTGCTGACCCGAAGGGGCTTAAGGGAGGGCTACATGACTAGGAGGGATGCCAGGCCATAGGGTTAATAAGGGGTTAATGGAGAAAGTCAGTTTGGGCGCGAAATTTGGGGGTGGTGCTAAGGGGCAGTTAGGATCAGGGGTCAGTGTGATTGGTCAGGGGGTGGTGGCTATAGGGGGTCGTATATAGGGCAGGTCAGAGGGGGGTGGGCCATTCCTACCTGGACGTGACTGGAATCGTTCCCGCCCGCCCGCCCTAATTGTGGATTCGACATCGATGAAGAAAAGAAGGAAGATCGTATTTGTCGCAGCGGCGGAAAGGAGGGGGGTGTCTGAAGGTGGGGGTTTGCACAGAGGAGAGGACGGAACCCAGTGCCGGAGCGGGTTACCTCTAGCGGTGCAATTGTTTGGTAAACGGGTCCTTGCTGGGTTGAGTCTCAGCGGGACGTAGTGGGGGCAACATCTGGCTTGGGCTCTCGAGTCGGTGTGTTGCGGCTGAGGGTCAGGAGACAGGCTGATGTTGCAAAGAACATTTTGGTTAACCTTCAGGTACCCCCCCCTTCCTTTTCGGGTTCTTCAATGAAGAGTTGTATTGTTACATGGCTGATGTTTATGTTATGAATAAATGGGGCTGCTGTGGCCTTTATATTCCAACGTCACACAGTGTTTGTGTTTATTTTAGATAAGAACCCTAGGGGGTAGGGTGTTGTTGGGGAAGGTCACAGGCCTTCAGTCAGACATTCCGGAGTCATGTATTTTTTAGGCTTTGTTCATGTAATTTATAGACTTTGTTCATAAAGGGACAGGACACAGACATTGGGATGAATGTAAGTATATACTGGATACCTATGTATCTCATCTAACCTGTAATAACGTCAAAGGGCAGACGATCATTTTACCAAAGGTTTCTGATCGCAGATATGATGTGTAAAGATGGGAGTTCATAGTTCGCCACTAGGTGGCACTTCTGTAGGATTATCTCTCTATAGGAATATTTATTTGGGCATAGTGGATAAAACATATATAATTGATTTAATATATAATAGTTTAATATGCCGGTGTCGTAGAGATGTTACAACGAGCTGAATAAGTAAGAATATACAGCATCAGGTGACATCAGAAGCACTTGAGAAATCTACATGTTTATGGGGTTAACTATGAAGTAGAAGACGTGATTGTAGAGCAATGCCATAAGTCAAGGAAGTGTTGGCCTTGAAGAATTGTGCAGATATCAGGCATAGCTGCTGTTCGGGATATAACATCCCTGTAGGTCCAGGGCAATCTATACACAATAAAGCTAATACATGCAGTGAAAAGTCAGGATGAGGAGCTGCCACATAGGGGCGAAGAGCCAATTATGTAGTGATAAGGAGACTTATCCCCAAATGTGCTAACGAACCCTATCCTCTGGCAGTAGATACTAGAGGTATACTAGGGATTATAGGCTTTATAGTGTATAACTGCAGGAAGAATATAAATTTGTTTAATCTCCCCAGAGTACCCCTATAAACCCCATCTTTCCACTCTATGTATTGGCTTCATATGTTGAAAAGGCCTCTATATTTATTTAAATCAATAAGAGTGCGTGCCCACAATCAGTGTTTGCTGCGTTGTATAGTACAAGCACAGAGGATGGATTTCTAGAAATCCCGTGCCCACTGTCCTTGCTTTTTCTGCAGCAAACACTGACCTGCGGTGCGGCTTTCCTGACCACAGCATGTCAATTGTTTGCTGCGGAATTGCTTGTGTCGCGGGCGGAGGAGGGGACGCTGCGCTCTCCCACGGCTCGGATCCGGCTGCCGCTGCTGCCGCGGCCTCTGCTGCTCGGTGGCTCGAGCGATGGGCCAGATCCCGGGGACTCGAGCGGCGCTCCTCGCCCGTGAGTGAAAAGGGGGTTTGGTTTTGACGCCACCCACGGTTGTGGTGAATGTGTGGACACCACCGCTGCTCTGTATGGGGATCCCGGGAGCGGTGACAGGGACAGGACAGGAGTAGCTTTGTTGTTATTTCTCCCCTCCATGGGTAGGGGGTTGGTTGTCCCGGGGCCCGGTGATGGGGTAGGGGTGGATGGCAGGCCGGGTGTGGGGCCTGGTGAGGTGCAGGGTCATGGGGGCAGCGCTGTGCCGTACGGCACGGTGGTACTCACTCAGCCTGAGACGTTGACACAGTTCTCGGTAAAACACATGGCTGGAAAGACGGTTCCCACGGACGGCTGCTGTTGCTTTTCCCTGGTAGTTAACGGTGACTGTCTCTTTCCCTGCACCTATGTTCAATGTTGGTAGCGATGGATTCCCACCGGTAACCCGCTCCCCGACTTGGATATGGGCCGGAGGAGCCCCTCTTTGCCCGCAGGCGCTGGCCCTGAGAAACTGGTGCCTTGGCGGTGGCGGTGTCTCTCTCATACGGTTGGACTGTTGCCTTCAATCGGGACTTGGTTGTTTGGAGACCCGGAGGTCCCCTTCACTGACGGATTTGGCAAATTTACGGCGACCACCCGTCCACGGTCCTTACAGCACCTCCGATAGGCCACTCCTGCAGACGGTCACCGCCATCTGCTAACCTTGCTGTCTCAGTCCGGGGCACGCACCCGGACCAACTTCAGGCTTTCAAACTGTCACTTTTTCTCTTTCACTACTTTCCCTCCTTCTACTTCAAACTCCAAACCTAATCTTTCTCCTTTCCAAACTGTTCTGCCTGGTTTTCCCGCCTCCAGGACTGTGAACTCCTCTGTGGGCGGAGCCAACCGCCTGGCACACCCCCTGGTGTGGACATCAGCCCCTGGAGGAAGGCAACAAGGATTTCAGGTTTAGCTTAGGTGTACCTATCCGGGGTGTAGGGTGTGGTGGTGTCATTACCTGTGACCCCTGGCTTGCCCAGGGCGTCACACCTGCATCCTCCGTATGGAGAACACAAGAGAGACCGCAGCGCACTGAACCCTGATCGTGGGCACAGTCAACTGCGGTTTCCTGCGTTCCCCTGCGGAGGAGACTTGCGGACCCGCAGGTCAGGACCCGCTGCATCCAGGAGGCAGTGAGTCCTGATCATGGGCACGTACCCTTATACAAGAGAATTTTAAGAGGAATATGTTTCTATTTCCACTTATGATCCACTTCTCTCTATCCTCTCCTGCCTCATGAACTTACCATTCACTCTGTAACCCCCCCCCCAGCTCAAATCCATCTTGGTATAATGGAAGATAGACCACCAATAAAGTGAGGTGTCAGGTTACAACTCCTATTGTGCTATATGGAGACGGGAGATTGAGCGGCAGCATTATGTACTGTAGGTGTTTTTCCTTACTCAAGGACTGGGAGTCACACAGCTCAGCACTGCTATATTATGTCTTCCATGATGGTGCTACATAGAAAAAATATTAGTGTCAAGCCAGAGCGTACAGACTCTCAACATGCAATGCAAATCAAGGGTAACAACGAGAATGGTATAGAAGGAAGGCCCTGGTGATAGGGGAGGAGAGAAAGGACACCTACTCCAGCTCACCTGAGTATGTACTCTACACTCCCTAACATTACTACATGGGTTCTTCTCCCCATTACCATTATGTGCCTGGACCCTTGCTTACCCTGAACTCAACCTGGCTAGTGAGGAGGCCAGCAAGAACACTAGTCTCACCACTGCAATAAAACAACACAAGGTAAGGGAGACAGATGGGAAAATACACACAAGAAGGAAAACACTCCAAGCTTCTCCAATGCAGCTAAACACCACATCTGCAATAGTAATGACTCTTCAGCGTCTTCCAGAGACATGCTCCTTCCAAAGTGGTCAGCATAAATGAGAATATATACCTGGAGTCAGAAGTTAAGACACTTGTCATTATATAGCGAGGGAGAGTGGTCACAAAAGAGCTGTACCTGAGATTAAGGCTACAAAGGATAGCAAGATATAAAAGAGTCCTTAACCTCTACAGGACTAATACAAAGTAGATTCACTCAAAAACAAGTTATGGACCTACAAACAATAAGGGTTACTTTGCACGCTGCAACATTGCAAGCCGATGCTAGCGATGCCGAGCGCGATAGCACTCGCCCCCATTTCACATGTGATATCTTGTGATAGCTACCGTAGCGAACATTATCGCTATGGCAGCTTCACACGCACTCACCTGCCCTGCGACGTCGCTTCCTAAGGGGGCGGGTCGTGCGGCGTCACAGCGACATCACACGGCAGGCGGCCAATAGCAGTGGAGGGGCGGAGATGAGCGGGAAGTAAACATCCCGCCCACCACCGTCCTTCCGCATTGCCGTCGGGCGCAGGTAAGGAGATTTTCCTCGTTCCTGCGGCTTCACACACAGCGATGTGTACTGCCGCAGGAACGAGGAACAACATCGTACCTGCGGACGCACCGACATTATGAAAATGAACGACGTGACACAGATCACCGATTTTTGCCTGTTTCACGCTCGTTCATCTTCTCTCCTAGGCTTTACAAGTTGCGACATCGTTACTGGCGCCGGATGTGCGTCACTTTCGATTTGACCCCGACGATATCGCAACGTGCAAACTACCCCTAAGGCATTGGGACCTTCTAGTCCCAGACTTGCCAGAGGTCTCTCCAGAGTGGGACACACTCATGACAAGTACTCTGTCTTTCTGGGTATGTAGTGTATGGGAGACAACATAGCAGATAATCATCAATTTCATTTCTAAAGGGAATACCAAATGAATGGCAGAAGGGCAACATTTTAGAAAATGATCCTGAATTGGCATTTTATAATATAGGAAGACTTTATCAAGAGCCAATGCAGCTTACTATGTGCTGGCAATGGGATAACCTATGGGATAGAAGACAGGGTCTGCTGTATATCCTGGTACAGATATTTGCATATCCGTAATATCAATGGTACATTTTTTTTGTAGCTTTTCAGGGTGAACAGGAGAGGACAATATAACACAATGCAGTAATAGGACGATTTTACGTAATTCTGAACTGTCAGAGATGATAATGGTTTCTGGACCATATATCGACTGCATTCAGGAGAACTGCTAACGCTGAGGTTTCATCACTCTATATGCATCACTGACAATACTGACACTTAGAAATACAATGCCAAGTGCTATAGTCTGCACAGGTCAATGCCAACACATGGAAATGCAATGCTAGGTGCTGACCCCTGGAAATTCAATACTCGCTATGCAGATCTAGAATTCAACATTTCTAGTGCTGAATGTGAACAATATAGAAATGTGAAAGCAATATATAATACTGAACACTGCTACCAAGACACTCAATTGTGTTGAGAAACTGACACAGATTAGGTTTAATGGTGATAACTGTGCCATTCCTGCAACCTCCAGCTGGAGGGTCAAAGAAATGTATGGGGCAGGATCAACAGAGGATAGGTGATAAGTGACTGATCAGTGGGGGTAAGAAGTTATTAGTCGTAGGCTGCGCTCAGGCGACCACAGGTCTCTCTTCGGAGATAATCAGGCCGATTATATAAATGACACTCAGATCAAACACCGATCAGAGTGCCAGCATAGTGTGAACCGCTTCTCTTGGAGGAGAGAATCGTAGCACAGGTAAGGAGAAGATGGAGAATAACATTTATGCATCTTCCCCAGACTGCCGAGACCCAACACCATCACCCCGTAAAAGTCCCACATAAAGAAAACACACAACTTAAACAAAACTCCTTTAATGGATGAAGGTCGGTCACAGCCATTGTATACATTAACTCTTAGAAAGGCCACAAAGGCTGATCGGCAGGAGTGTGGGGTGTGGGACCCCGACCGATGAGACATTGATGACCTATCCTAAGGATAGGCCATCAATGTAAAAGTATTGGACAACCGCTTTGAAGTCTCTACCTCTACTCCATAAATTCCATTCATCCTGAATACACTGGGACAGTCTGGATTTAAGTCTCTGTACTTCACAATTTGACAAATGTTCAGCAGTACCACCATGCCCCCTTTGACCTCTCCTCTTATTAGTGTCCCTGACCTGCTGAGCTCACGTTGCACAGTACAATTCCTGTCTGACCCGTGTCTTGCTTGGAGCATCTTCAACATCTTCCAATAGGAATGAAAAGTTACAGTATCCCCTGAGAATACAGAAACGTTTTATCACCGTTTCTGTCTTCTCTTTATCAAGAATATAGCAGTCAATAGGTGCTATGTACCCAAATCATCTCTGCCCAAGACTTGACATTTGCTGGCTGTTTTCTTTTTTACTGTGATTGGGGCTTCTATGGACGCCTTAGTTACACTGAAAAATATACACAATAAAGAAAAAAGGAATATGTCCGCCAGAGATCTCCATGAACAAATGTAAAAGAAAGTGAAATAAAAAACTGAAGTATCCCAACCCATAAAAATAATATAACATAATAATAGAACAATAGCTATTTAATGTATGGCAAAAGCTCTGCGTATTAATAGGTATCTACATGACCGTAAAAACCTGAGTAACAGGATGCTTAGTGTGAAATGTGAACAATAATAATAATAAGAAGAAGATGAAGAAGAAGAAAAAGAAGAAGAATAAAAAACATGTTTCCATATTTACATCATATAAAGGTTTGCTAAAAGTCATATGAGTGAAAAAATGTATGACTACTGAAAGGCAAAAACAGAAAAATTGGCCAATTATGAAAGAGATTTTCCCCTTTGAACCATATTAGGTCTATGTTAAAAAAATCTAACCAGCGTTACTCACCTTTGTCTGCTCCACTGGCCGCTCTGCTGCTGCTCCAGTCTTGTTTACAGGCTGCAGCGGTGACATCATGTCTGTAGTGCATGTGACCCTGTCAGCCAATCACTGAGTCAGTTTAGTTGGCATGAACTGTGGAAGGCAGTGATTGGTTGTAGCAGTAGTCACATGCTCTATACACATGATGTCATCACTACAGTCCATAAATAAGACGAGCAGGGGTTGATAGCTGGCCTGAAGGTATAGAGGAACGCTGAGAAGATAGCCTGGGTGGAGAACTTTAAGAACAAGAATATATATATATATTTGAAATATGATGGACACCTTTGGCTCTGCTGTTGTGTATCTAATGATGACTCCTTCCCTATTTGTTTTCTGTTGCTTTGTTTCAATAGTGGATCAGAGTTTAGCATTAGTGTGAACACAGCCTTAAAGAGATTGTCAATCACTTTGATTTACTTTAGGTGGCTTAGGGAGAATTAAATATTAAAGTGGTGTGATTAGTAGTAGTATGGTTAAGGGTATGGTCCAAAACGTTGCAGCGCACATAGCTCGCAACATAATCTGCCCTTCTTTGTCTTTGAAAGTTGTGAGGAATGTAATGACATTATTAGTAATCCTGGGAGGAAAAATGTAGCTCTTCTCACCAACCATGAATGGTCTAAGACTATGTGTCGAAACGCGTAGTTCTATGAGGCATACCCCCCTGCAATTTATAGCCACACCACTGTATTTTGACTATTTTTGCAAATAAACTTGGACTTTTTAATTAGAGTTGAGCGCGGTTCGTGGTTCTCCAGTTCGCGGCTCGAGTGATTTTGGGGGCTGTTCTAGATCGAACTAGAACTCGAGCTTTTTTGCAAAAGCTCGATAGTTCTAGATACGTTCGAGAACGGTTCTAGCAGCAAAAAACCCAGCTAATTCCTAGCTGGCTTTCCGCTGTAATAGTGTAAGTCACTCTGTGACTCACACTATTATGACATTTCAGTGTATAGTGTGCGGGAACAGCGCCTTCAGCATTTTTTTTTTTTCCCTTGTCTTCCTTCCCTAAGCGCGCGCGTGTAGTGGGGCGGGCCAGCATGTCAGCCAATCCCAGACACACACAGCTAAGAGGTCTTTTAGCCAGAGAAGCAACGGCATGTGTGATAGGATGTCCATGTCACATGTCCCTGCATTATAAAAACGAGTATCTGCCCGTCCGGACGCCATTATCTCTTCTGCGTTATTGGTGTCAGACATCATTGGCGCAGCTCCTATCGCCGATACTGGATACGCTCCATACACAGCACTGGACAGCATAGGGATAGCACTTTCTATCAGTCCTTTTAAGGGCTCGTACCGGCAGGGTGAGAGCCATAGGTGACAGGTCCTGAAAACAGAGTTTAACAGCTACACAAGATGACAGCGTCTGTGTAGCTAAGGTCAGGGATTTCCTCGCTGCATTTCCCCATTAGGAGGGATAGAAAGGCAGGCTTCCTTTCCTTTACCCAGAGCCCCACAATCCTGCCACTGTACCCTCCTGCCCTTTGCACACTCCAACTCATTGTTACTAAGCCATTATACTAGCAAACACTGAGTGAACTTAGTGGCATCCTAAACGTGGCTATTGGACTTCTGTATAGTCCAAGTAGTGCAAAGATATTTGCAGCACGTCTGCCTGCATTGCACACCCAAACTCATTATAACTAAGCCATTATACTAGCAAACACTGAGTGAACTTAGTGGCATCCTAAACGTGGCTATTGGACTTCTGTATAGTCCCACTAGTGCAAAGATATTTCCAGCACGTCTGGCTGCATTGCACACTCAAACTCATTATAACTAAGCCATTATACTAGCAAACACTGAGTGTACCTAGTGGCATCCTAAACGTGGCTATTGGACTTCTGTATAGTCCCAGTAGTGCACAGATATTTGCAGCACGTCTGCCTGCATTGCACACTCAAACTCATTATAACTAAGCCATTATACTAGCAAACACTGAGTGAACTTAGTGGCATCCTAAACGTGGCTATTGGACTTCTGTATAGTCCCAGTAGTGCACAGATATTTGCAGCACGTCTGCCTGCATTGCACACTCAAACTCATTATAACTAAGCCATTATACTAGCAAACACTGAGTGAACTTAGTGGCATCCTAAACGTGGCTATTGGACTTCTGTATAGTCCCAGTAGTGCACAGATATTTGCAGCATGTCTGCCTGCATTGCACACTCAAACTCATTATAACTAAGCCATTATACTAGCAAACACTGAGTGAACTTAGTGGCATCCTAAACGTGGCTATTGGACTTCTGTATAGTCCCACTAGTGCAAAGATATTTGCAGCACGTCTGCCTGCATTGCACACTCCAACTCATAGTTACTAATCCATTATACTAGCAAACACTGCTGCCAGTTTAAGGGCCATAGTTGCATTGTCAGGGATATTTATTCTTTATTATTCTGATGTTAATAAAGCTAGACCACCGCTGCAATCCACACCACCTCTCAATTTTTACTACCACATTTTCAGTGCACAATCTTGTCGCAATCAACATGAGTGGCAAAATGACAGATGCTGGTGGAAAGGGGAAGAGGCGTGGTGGAAAAGGAAAAAAAGGGTTTGTCCGTGGGGAAGGTGGCAAAGCTCCATTATCATCTGCTGAAGATAGACCATCTACCAGCAAAAGTAAGATGTCTACTACTTACTGTGGACAATCCGATGTGCTCCCTTTTTTACAGACACGAACAACTGGAGCAAAGGTAGATGATGGCCAAAAAAAGAAAATGCTTGAATGGATCTCAAGTGGTCCAACAAGTGCCCTCTCCTCCACCTCAACTACCGCATCCAAAAAACACCAGTCCTCTGAGTTGTCATCCCAACCACACTTGCTTTCTCCCAGCTCTGAAGTCTCCATCCGCCCTGCACAGTATGGTGGAACTGAGATGGCTGAGTCTGCAGAGCTGTTTAGTCACACTATAGCCTGGGAATCAGAGGTCTGCTCCCAAGCTACAGTGAGTACAGACCAGGAAATGGTCTGCAGTGATGCCCAGAACCTTTGTGACTCAGATTCAGGCCGTGATGACCAAGTTTCTGAGCATAATGTTGACCCTTATTCACAAACTGAAACACCTCTTGTAATAGACAATGAGGAACATACTGATGACGATCAGACGCAGATACCAGATTGGGATAACAACTTAAATATTCGGTCAGGGCAAGAAGAGGCTCGGTCTGAGGGGGAGGGGAGTGTAAACACAACAATTGATGATGAAGTTCTAGATCCCACCTACTGTCAACCCCCAGTCAGGCACTCGAGGAGGTCAACAGAGGCGGTGGAGGAGGATGCAACCGACGACGAAGTTACCTTGCGCCTTCCTGGACAGAGTCGGAGCACTGGTATCACGTCTACAACTGCATCATCAGCCACCACTCTGCCTCTGAGCACTAGTCGGGGGGGCTCAGCAGGTCGCATGCCCTCTAAGCCTTGCCTAGCCTGGTCCTTTTTTGACATAGAAAAAGATCGCCCAAATTATGTGATGTGTAAAATTTGTCGTGATTCTGTTAGTAGAGGTCAAAACCTCAGCAGTTTGACAACTTCTTCCATGAATCGTCACATGAATAAATATCATAGGTCCCAGTGGGAAGTTCACCGTGCTGCAATGCGGCCTAGCGGAGCGAACCATCCACGGCCTGCCCCTTCCAGTGCATCCGCGCGCTCTTCATCTTCTAGGACTGTGGGGACAGCTGTCACACCTGGTTTTCCACGCACAACTTCCACCACTGTAACCGCAACAGGCAGTTTGCTTGGTAGGTCGTCAGTTGGTTTGGAAGGGGAAACAAGTGAGTGTGTACAGCTCTCTCAGACATCGATAGCACCAACGTTGGATGAAGGCAACATCATGTCTCCGCCTGCACTTTCCTCACAAACCTGCATTTTTCCAGGGACACCTACTCAACACCGTCTACACACAGCAGCCAGATCTCTGTCCCTCAGATGTGGACAAATAAAAGGCCATTTCCTGCGACCCATGACAAACTAAGAGGTTGACTCTATCCCTCTGTAAGCTCTTGGCTACCGAAATGCTGCCTTTCCGCCTAGTAGACACACAGGATTTTAGAGACCTTATGTCTGTCGCTGTGCCCCAGTACCAGATGCCCAGTCGCCACTACTTCTCTAAGAAAGGTGTGCCTGCGCTACACCAGCATGTCGCACACAACATCACCGCTTCCTTGAGAAACTCTGTGTGTGAACGGGTGCATTTTACCACCGATACTTGGACCAGCAAGCATGGACGGGGACGTTACATGTCGCTGACTGGGCACTGGGTAACTATGGTGATAGATGGTGAAGGGTCTGCTGCACAAGTCTTGCCGTCCCCACGACTTGTGTGTCAATCCTCTGTCTGTCCAAGCTCCGCCACTGCTTCTGCCTCCTCCACCTCATCTGTGTCCTCCACCTCCGCCCCAAGCCTGCCTGGTCAGGCCACCAGTGTTCTCACTGCGCAGAAGGAATCACGCACCCCTCATTACTATGCTGGCAGCAGAGCGCAATGTCATCAGGCGGTCTTTAGCTTGATATGTCTTGGGAATAAGAGTCACACAGCTGAGGAGTTGTGGTCAGCTCTGCGGTCCGAGTTTAATAAATGGTTGTCTCCACTCAACCTGCAGCCTGGTAAGGCCGTGTGCGACAATGCTGCAAACCTGGGTGCGGCCCTTCGCCTGGGCAAGGTGACACATGTACCTTGTATGGCTCACGTGTTGAATCTTGTTGTCCAGCAATTTTTAACACACTATCCCGGCCTAGATGGCCTTCTGACCAGGGCACGAAAACTGTCTGCTCACTTCCGCCGTTCAAGCACCGCAGCTGAGCGACTTGCATCGCTCCAGAAGTCTTTCGGCCTGCCGGTTCATCGCCTGAAATGCGATGTGCCGACACGCTGGAATTCGACTCTCCACATGTTACAGCGACTGTGGCAGCACCGCCGAGCCCTGGTGCAATACGTCATGACGTATAGCCTGGGCCAACAAGATGCAGAGGTGGGGCAGATCACCCTGATGGAGTGGTCTCAGATCAAGGACCTATGCACCCTTCTGCACAGTTTCGACATGGCGACGAATATGTTTAGTGCTGACAATGCCATTATCAGCATGACAATTCCAGTCATTTACATGCTGGAACACACGCTAAACACTATTCGTAGTCAGGGGGTGGGACAACAGGAAGGGGAGGAACTACAGGAGGATTCATATGCGCAAGGGACAACAACATCACCAAGGTCCAGACGTTCATCATCACCAACGCGGCAGGCATGGGACCATGGGGGACAGGGATCAACAAGGGCGCATAGTAGCAGGCGAAATGTTGAGGAAGGTGCAGGAGAACATGAAGAAATGGACATGGAAGACTCAGCGGATGAGGGAGACCTTGGTCAAATTTCAGTTGAAAGAGGTTGGGGGGAGATGTCAGAGGAAGAAAGAACGGGTAGCACCTCTATGCCACAAACACAGCGTGGACTTGGTCCGCATGGCTGCGCAAGACACATGAGTGCCTTCTTGTTGCACTACCTCCAACATGACCCTCGTATTGTCAAAATTAGAAGTGATGATGAATACTGGCTTGCCACACTATTAGATCCCCGGTACAAGTCCAAATTTTGTGACATAATTCCAGCCATAGAAAGGGACGCACGTATGCAGGAGTATCAGCAGAAGCTGTTACTTGATCTTAGCTCGGCTTTTCCACCAAACAACCGTGCAGGTGCAGGGAGTGAATCTCCCAGTTGTAACTTGACAAACATGGGACGGTCTCGTCATCTTCAACAGACTACCCGTACCAGTAGGACTGTATCTGGTGCTGGTAACAGCAATTTTATGGAATCTTTTCATAATTTTTTTAGACCCTCCTTTGCAAGGCCACCAGAGACAACAAGTCTGACACATAGTCAACGGCTGGAGAGGATGATACAGGAGTATCTCCAAATGAACATCGATGCCATGACTTTGCAAATGGAGCCTTGCTCCTTTTGGGCTTCAAATCTAGAAAACTGGCCAGAGCTCTCCAGTTACGCCTTGGAGATTTTGTTGTGTCCAGCTGCCAGCGTTGTCTCTGAACGTGTCTTCAGTGCTGCTGGGTGTTGCTGACAGATAAGCGCACGCGTCTGTCCAGTGACAATGTGGACAGACTGACGTTCATCAAAATGAACAAGTCATGGATCCACAAGGAATTTACTACCCCTGTGTCATCCTGGGGAGAGTAAATGCTTGTGGATTTGGAATGTGCTTGATGCAAATCTAGCTGTGAAGTGTACAACTAGGGCACAAGTGCTGCCACTGAATGGGTGGGTGTGTGTGGGGCACAATTTTTGGAAAAAAAGGGAGACTCCGCTTGGAGTAACCCTTGCTTGCTGTGTTTTGTAAAAATGATCCAAGATGAACAGAGCTGGGATCAGGAAAGACTTTGCTACCTACCCCGGTGTCATCCTGGGGACGGTTAAGTATGGCGTATTTTTGAATGTGCTTGATGCAAATCTAGCTGTGAAGTGTACAACTGGGGCACAAGTGCTGCCACTGAAGGGGTGCCTGTGTGGCCCAATTTTTGGAAAAAAGGGAGACTCCGCTTGGAGTCACCTTGCGGTGTTTTTTTCATGATTTTAGAAGGGCATGCCATGCCTATATCTGTCTCGTCCTCTTTTTCCTCATAACGCTGTTTTGTTTTCGCATGAGAATTTGTCCTTGTCACTTTCCCATGTGTTTGTGTTGTGTTGTGAGTTGTTTGTCACCTTTTGGACACCTTTGAGGGTGTTTTCTAGGTGTTTTTATGTGTTTGTAATTGCCTGCCATTGTTTCCTATGCAGTTCGAGTTCGGTTCGTCGAACGTTCAACAAACCGAACTCGAACGGGAGCTCCGTTCGGCGAACCGACCTCGAGCCGAACCGCGACCGGTTCGCTCATCTCTATTTTTAATATACCCCAATGATCGCGATGGATTTCATTCCTTTCAATATGAATGGTCTTATGGGCTGGGATGATGCAGAACAGTGGCCTTCTAACCCTAGATAGATCATGAATGAAAGAATACCAATTCTGGGATGGGTGAAGGAGAGCTCTGAATTCTTCCATGTACTTTCCTATAATCGGAGCGAAGGCGAGGAAAAGCAGAAGGTACATGATTGTGTATAAACCACCCTTGACTTAGGAAGAACCAATGCATTACTGATTCCACTAGAATTTGACACTATAGTTCATGAGCAGGAAAATTGTGTTCTCAGTGTGCACTTGACCTTCGTCTACTGGGAGAATTTCAGGGTTTGTCAGATGCATTTAAGGTCACATTGAAGCTTGAAGCTGTAATCACAGGATTACTCCATGTGAGGACGTGTAGACATAGAAGTGCGTGGGTGAGAGGGCACCTGTATAACAGAGTACCTGAGTGTGCCGTCCACTTTTTTTTTCTTCCATTTTTCACATTTTCACTCTTACATATAGCTATTGGATTTTTCAAGTCAGTATTCACACAGCAGTTTCTGCTATTACATGTATTCCCCTTGCATAGTCACTGGTGTGCATACCTTATCTCCCCATAGTGCCGTCCACTTTATGTATGAAAACACAAAAACATATACGTATATACTGAGCAGCGCGTATATAGACAGGATATACAAGCACCATAATAGGGCAAACAATTACTGGGGAAGGGTTCTCCTTTTGTTTTAAATGTTGACACCAGTGAGGTACGATATTCTCAATAATGGTAAAATTTTAACATTTACATAAAGTTTTGCAAACTGTGAATACTGTTTGATATTTATTGAATCCCATATTACCTACTTACTAATGTTTACAAAGAAGCCACTGGGAACTCCACTGGAAGGCCCAAAAAAGCCCCCCATTGGGACACAGTTTTGCTAAGCTTTGTATTTTATAACTATTTTGTGGATCTGTCCAGTCTAAATAGGGACTGATATCAAGTATACAAATTGCGTGAGATGTTAATCTCCAGTCCATTTAACCCAAGAATGCACCAAAACTGCCAAATTGACTGTTTATAAAAATCCGCATAAGGTGATGGTTCCCAAAAATACATTTAAGGTGAACCTGTCAGGTGCAATATGCCCCATAACCACAAGCAGTTCTGAGTGCATATTGCAAATCTCTGCCTAAACCGTCCCTGCATCTAGTAGCATAGATAAAGAGATCTGTAGAGGAAGTATTTCTAAAGATTCTTTATGATATGCTAATGAGGCCAGGGACTAGTTGCAAGGGTGTTAATTCCCTTGGCTAGTCAGCCCCCTTAGCATGTTAGTACGCCCACAGAGGTGTACTAATATGCTAATGAATGCACAGCATCAGAGGCACGGTCGCGCTCACCTCTGCTGCCACCACAGAACGTCTCTGGACGTCCGGTCATGCACACTACACCAGTTTGAAACCGACTTCATAGTACGCATGGCTTGAAGTCCGAGACTTCTAATCATGCGCAGTGAGCCGAAATCCAGCTTCTGGCATGAAGCAGCAAAAGCGGTGGTATGGACCATATCTCTGATGCTGCGCAGTCATTAGTATGTTAGAATGCCCCTGTGGGGCGTGCTTACATGCTAAGGGGGCCGACTAGCCAAGGAAACTATCGCCTTTTCAACTAGTCCCCACGCTCATTAGCATATCATAAAGATCTTTAGAAATACTTTTTCTAAAGCTCTGATTATGTATACTACTAGATACAGGGACAGTTAGGCAGGGATTAGCAATATCCACAGAGAACTGCTTGTGATTCTTAGTGCATATTGCACCTGACAGGATCCCTTTAATACCTTTCAGAAGGATAGGTGACAAATGCATGGTAGGAGGGGCCCACTGCTGAGAAACTCATGTGTCACTAGAATGTGAGCTACAAGTCCCAATTTTAGATGTACATTATCGCTTATTTTATTGTGTATGGAATTGATGGCGATAGTTAAGTTCTAAACTTTGTCATTTAAGACGTAAGACTCCTACTAAAGATACATTCAGGATCAACTAGATCACAGCTGCCACCCAAAAATGATAATTTTTGAAGCATTTGTTAAAAAGCCATTGTTTATATGTATATCAACCAGTTCTCAAATGGATAATTTTTGAACCATTTTTTACTTTTAGAAAGTATAAAAAGTCTATCAATGCGGATTGTTATTAAACAGGCTGTATGTTACCTCCCTTCCCCCCCACCGTTTACCATAAGACATATATGTTGAAGTCACTTTGACATTACTAATTTGTGTTTAAGGGGGTTTCCACTCCAGGGCAAATTTTTGGCAAGCAATGCAGCTTACTGAATACTAACCGGGTGTAGTATATACACTGTTAAGGGCCATTTACACGCTGTGACACCGCTAATGATATATCGTCGGGGTCACGGTGTTTGTGACGCACATTCAACATCGCAGCGTGTAACACCTATGAGCGATCTTAAACGATCGCAAAACGGGCAAAAATCATTGGTCTGTGATACGTCGTTCACTTACCAGAAATCGTTGTCTGATCAGTAGCGAGGTTGTTTGTCGTTCCTGCGGCAGCACAAATCGCTATGTGTGACACCGCAGGAACGAGGAACCTCTCCTTACCGGCAATGCGGAAGGAAGAAGGTGGGCGGGATGTTCGTTCCGCTCATCTCCGCCCCTCTGCTTCTATTGGACGGCTGCTGTGTGACATCGCTGTGACGCCGCACGAACCGCCCCCTTACAAAGGAGGCGGTTCGCCGGCCACAGTGATGTCGCAGGGAAGGTAAGTCCGTGTGACAAGTGTAAGTGATGTTGTTCGCCACGGGCAGCGATTTGCCCGTGACGCACAACAGACCGGGGCGGGTACGCTTGCTAGAGATCTCGCTAGCGAGATCGCAACGTGTAAAGCACCCTTTAGAATTCAGCTCTGCTAGCCATAGATTGATCATTCAGCACGTGATGGCAAGTCTGGGGTTTGCATACTTACGGTCATGTTCTGACCTCATTCTCAGTCACCCACTTCTCTCCATAGAACGTACAAATCGCATACATGTGGTGACGACAGCTCAATATGGTCTGCAGAGCTATATTACTGTATACACTGTAAGGCTATGTTCCTACACTGCGTTTTTACCTGCGTTTTTTTTTGCGTTTTTGCTGCAGAAATTTTTTGAGAAAATGGTTGTAACCTTTCTGCAGACATTTCCCAGCAAAACCTATGGCAAAAAAAAATTAGCTGTGCGCACACTGCGTTTTTTTCTTAAGAAAATTCTTTCAGTAGATTTTCTTGAGAAAAAGAATGTGCAGTCACTTCTTTTCTGCAGCTAACTGCGTTATTTCACTTCATTGACTGTAATTTAATCATGAAATAGCGCAGGAATAATGCAGGTAGCAAATTCTGTGTGGTTCATTGTGTTTTCCTGCGTTATTCCCGCGTTATTTCACACTTTTCGGGACATAATGTTCATCACTGCCCTGCGTTTTGCAGGGAAGTGATGTCATTATGACAGGAAGAGGAAGCTAAGGCGAGAGTAATCACACACAGATCACACTCAATCCCTGGACGCTGCACGGAAGCACTTCCGTGTGACCTCCGTCGGGTGGCCGTGCAGTCTGTCCCACTCCCTGCGAGCCCCGCGGCTGCCCGCACCGCAGTATCAGCAGCTTCTCACACTGCAGTGTGGGCAGCCGCGGGGATGACGAGCGCTGCTGTCAGGAGGTTAGGTGAGATCATTACGTGACGTCAGCGCTGTCACTGCCTTCCATTTCCCGCCGTGTTCTCACGTCACGTCTCGCGGGTGGCCGAAGACTGTCACTAGCGGTGACGTCACGGGCTCCTGTGATACTGCTGAGAATGCGGCGGGCACAGAAGTCAGTGACAGCACTGACGTCAGGGGAGCAAGAGATCGTAACAGGAGGTAATGATCTCATCTAACCTCCTGACAGCAGCGCTCGTCATCCCCTGCAGTGACCTGGGCTGACCTATTGATGTTAGCTCAGTTCACTGCACTACTCTCCCAGCCAATGGGGAATGTTCTGTTCTTCATTGACTGGGACAGTGACTATGGTATGGATCATCGTGGGACCCCCTTATTGGATTACGCCGGACCCGGATTTGATTGTTCTTTTAAAAAAAATGGTGAAAGAGGGAATGTTTTGGGGAGTGTTTTTTCAAATAAAACTTTTTTTGTTGTCTATTTTTTTTTCTTACTGACTGGGTCTGTGATGTCAGGTATCTAATAGACGCGTGACATCACTAACACCAGGGCTTGATGCAAGGTGACATTACTCATCTGGTATCAACCCCATATATTACCCCATTTGCCACCGCACCAGGGCAACGGGATGAGTTGGGGCAAATCACCAGGATTGGCACGTCTAATGGATGCACCACTTCTGGGGCGGCTGTGGCCTGCTATTTTTAGGCTGGAAAGTGTCCAATAACGGTGGACCTCCCTAGTCTGAGAAAACCAGACCACAGCTGTCCGCTTTACCTTGGCTGCTCATCCAATTTGGGGGGGACCCCACTTTTTTTGTTTTAAATTATTTATTTAATGTAAAATAACAGCGTGGGGTGCCCTCTGTTTTGGATTACCAGCCAAGGTGAAGCTGCCAGTTGTGGTCTGAAGGCTGCAGCCATCTGCTTTACCCTAGATGGCTACAAAAGATATGGGGGACTCCACGTCGTTTTTTTTTTTATTTGTTTTTTTTAATTCATCTATCCATCTTTATATCTATCTATCCATTATCTATATATCTATCTATCTATCTATCTATCTATCTATCCCTCTATCTATTTATCTATCTATCTATCAATTATCTATCTATTATCTATATTATTTATTGCTGTTAAAGCATTAAAAAACGCAGGGATCAACCTGCAAAAAAATGCACCAAAAACGCACAAAAAACGCACCAAAACGCGGTAAAAAGGCATGCGTTTTTCGGTGTGTTATTGCTGCGTTTTTTGAACGCAGGTGAGCTAATCCTTCACTCTCAAGAAAAATCCTTTTTCTAGTGCGCACATAGCCTTAGTATTCTGCAAGCTGCACTGCTTGACAAAAATTTGTGCTCGATTAAGGTTGCATAGGACGCCAGCTACTGGACTTCATGATTACTGGGGGGTGAATACTTCTGATTGCCTAAACTCTACACTCCGGTGCTGCTCTATGAGGCTGCTTTGGAGCCATTTTTCAGCATGGGAGGGCCACATTGGCGTTGAAGCTGGCTGTGTTAAGGAGCTAACAGTGCACCCCAGCAAATCCTGGCTAGCTTCACAGCAGCGCTTACAAGCTCTATTGGAAAGAATTTGTAAGCACTGCGAATGTTCATCCACCACAGCCAGATTGCAGCGGTGGCTGGTAACCACAGCTAGCTATAAAGAACAAAAATGGAAATTTACAATAACAGGGGAACGAACTATAACGTTGTAAATAATAAATTACAAAACTACTTGAACTTGCTTGCAAAATCTAACAATACTCATCAATGCAAATGGGAATCAGATAGAATCAGATGCTCGTTATGTGTTATGTGATGAGTGACATCATCTGTTATCATCCATTAGATGTTGCTGATTTTCAGAACATACAATGTGGCACCTAAAACATACAATATGTACTGATATATACGATAAATAATACTAATCGATCAGAGCTGGAAACATCAGCAGTATCAGTTCTAGTCTGTAGAGCACTGACAGCTAAAGCATGGAATAATGGACACCTCCTGTGCTACAATGTTGACCTAAATTTAGGATGTTGGGTACCTAGACCATGCAACGCCATGTTGACAGAGCACTAACACATACAACAGGCGCAGGCACCAGACGCCTCTATATCTGTTGCCAGTAGCATTGATTGCTCGCTACTCTCATGACCGGCTGGGAGGTCTAGTGTCCCAACAGTTGGAGATGACACGTAGGAGACACTAACCTAGACTGGCGATTCCAGGCTTCGACACCTAGCTTACACAACGCTGAGATTTTCTGCTTCGGAGAGCCATCATTACTAGCTCGGCACGATAATGCTAAGTGACCCTTCCTCTATGTCACTGACATTTTAGGTTTGGTGATCTTCTAAATGGGTTACTCACTTTGGGCAATCCTTACTTGTTAGAAGGGTTTCTGGACATACACTGATCACAAATATCCCCCTGTTGGGGCTCCCATCCCATAATCAGCTGGGATATGAGGGGAAATCAGGCAGTAAGTGGGTAATTTTCCTGCAGTGCCACTACAGGAAAAAATACATAACACAGTGGCCGTTCACACCAGGAGACTGCTTGTGTAATGGAGGACAGGACCAATCCTCCAGAGCAAGAGGATATCTTGGCAATCACTCTTCCCTCCGACCAAGAGGTAAGAAATCTGAACAGAGGGCCCCCTCAACTAACTCCGAAATTTCTAAAAGGGGAAATGGGT